>NC_069502.1:228359099-228486599 GCF_027579735.1 Bombina bombina
AAACCAAGGGTAATCATAGTGTATGGTTTGTACTCTGTTTTATATATCCTTACATTGCTGTGAAAAAATATCTGAATATAAAAAAAGGAAAGACAGAGCTTAGGTATTATAACGTATATTGCTATTAAATGCGGTCATTTTGAAGGGAAAACGCCAAATAAGTGTCTGGTCTAAATCATAGAGAACCAGAACACTATATAGGGGTGTGGGGGGGGGGGGGGGTAGGAAACCAACCAATTTATACATTGTAAATATTCTTGTAAGCTTAGTAGCAAAAAGGAACCTAGTGGGGTTATCATAATATATCTGGTTAGACACTGGTATATAAGAAATAATGGCTGAACAAGAGTCAATCTCTGAGATTGATGGAAAGCTAAGAGTACTTCCCAATATATAGCACCTAATATCATATGCAGAGATAATACGTACAATATCCAATGCCATAGATGGTAGTTGTAGTTAAACATGGCATAAAGAATAAACTATGATATATATATAAAAGTGAAGGTTCATTGCCTGTCTTAAATAACTGTAGTCTTGTAAATGACATCTAAACAAAAATTTAAATGTGTAATGAACATAAGAATGAGATAGGACCCTGCATCCTGACTTAGAGTACAATAATTGCAATAGGACAGAACTTTATGCCTGTGTGGGAGACTAGTTGGGCATAGGCGAAAGCTGTATTCTGTATACTGAAACCTAGGAATTTAAGATGGTACAGATACCAAGGGATATACAGTTCTAGTTTTAAATATAAAGGCGAGAAGTTGTACAACTAAATATAAGCGCAGGTCCAGCCTGCGCTAGAAGATGGGACAACCTGAAGAGACTGAAATCAGAGCATAGGATAGGTATTAATCAGCAGTATGGTTACAGCATTCCTGTATATATATTCAAATATAAGTAGTATTGAAGTCACATTAGTTTGCCATGGTTATGCAACAGTTGTAGGTAGAATACTGGGAGCAAATCTATAGCTTTAGCACAAGGCGAAAAATTAGAACTTTACTTATATACAATGATGTGCATTATGGTGCAAAGCTATATCCAAAACTATTCTATGGAGCAATATATTTGATAAATATAGGCATCTCGCTGCCCCGGCCGCTGGCAGCGAGAAGTCCTGTACACAAATTTCACCTAAGCTCAATGCATATAAATAAAGTATGAAAGCCTGCAAACATAGAGGAATTATGTGGTGAAATGTTTCAATTCTGTTTATATCACAGCATGTGCAAACAATGGGGAGCCTGTAAATATAATGTAAGTATACAGACATTTTTGTCATCCGACAAGACAATCTAGTTAGCATATATTAACACAAAGTGTCAACAGTACTCTGTGTTATTTAAGTTACCTAAACAAACTGTAAAAAGAAAAGTATGACCGTAGTATGTAAACTTGAGGAGTCCCATAACTATAACACAAGTATTCTGCTCATAAAGGGATTAGAAGGATGCAGTCCCGTATTAACTCATGTCCACCATAACAGCCATTTTATCTGGTTGGAATGAGCTTCTGGTAGCTGCATGTCGCAAAGACTCTAACCCACACCGGATGGCCAAAACAAGGAGAGTCTGTCCCCAGATCCAAGTGTTAGCTCCGTTCTAGAACAAAGAAAGTTTACTGTGCCACAGCCTAACCCGATTTTCAAGGAGTAGTAGTATAGATGCTGTCCTTTTTTCGAAGTTGTTGTAAGCCAGTGAGAGGTAAATAAAAAGCGCTGTCTCCCCATCAGGGAAAGCGGCGACAATGTGTCCTTTGTTTTCGAGCCCCCCACAGAAGGATGCAGTCCCGTATTAACTCATGTCCACCATAACAGCCATTTTATCTGGTTGGAATGAGCTTCTGGTAGCTGCATGTCGCAAAGACTCTAACCCACACCGGATGGCCAAAACAAGGAGAGTCTGTCCCCAGATCCAAGTGTTAGCTCCGTTCTAGAACAAAGAAAGTTTACTGTGCCACAGCCTAACCCGATTTTCAAGGAGTAGTAGTATAGATGCTGTCCTTTTTTCGAAGTTGTTGTAAGCCAGTGAGAGGTAAATAAAAAGCACTGTCTCCCCATCAGGGAAAGCGGCGACAATGTGCCCTTTGTTTTCGAGCCCCCCACAGAAATGCTTTGGTTAACAAGATGGCGGTCGGCATTATAGACATCATTCGGCAGGGTCACGTCTGGTAGTGTGAGTTCAGCATGGCTCTCCAAATGATCCTGATATGCCTCGGACCCTGTTTGCGTAAGACCCAAAGTTTGCGGGGAAAGCCCAGGCCCTGGAACATCCCGCAGGCGATTTTCACCTCCCTGGGATCCGGAGGTGTCTCTATTAAAATTTCGCGGCTCTCTACTGTCACCCCCTCACCACCCAGGGAAGCAACAAGTTTGCTGTGGTGGTGATCCAAAAGTCTGCCGATCTCTGCGAGCAACTGCCTGGGGTCCGCCATAAAGATTATATGTCTGCGAGGGTGATAAGATGGCCGCTGTCTGTACACCTATACAGGCGATCCAATCTTAGGACACAGCTGGCCTGCAAATGTCAGAATATGCCGTCCTCTAGTTAGTGGAAAGAGGTGGGATATATAATCTAACTATACAGGAGATTGTTTGTGAGGATAAGTCCGATTTTAAAATGATTTTAGATGAGATTAGGCAGGAGCTCTAAAAATATGCGACTTCTGTTGTGTGCTGCTGGCTCCGCCCCCCCAACCCAAGCTTCAATTTAATGAAACGTTTTCGGGGACAGCCTCCCCTTCATCAGCATGATGAAGGGGAGGCTGTCCCCGAAAACGTTTAATTAAATTGAAGCTTTTATTGACATAAAGACCTGAGAGTGCATATATATATATATATATATATATATATACACAGTATATATAATTCACCTGTAGATTAATTTATATATATAGATGATAGCAGCATAGTTAATAAAAGTGTTGCTATAACAATATCATTCTAACAAAAATAAATATTATTGCTTCATCAGTAGCCTTATTATCTATACTATATTTGGAATATATTTAGGACAACAGTCCATCCAGATAAGGTTGTCACTATAGCTGTTGGTTATATAAATATACATTTTCAATAAGTTTGGCTAAACTGGTATATTTATTATACATATATAGGACAGATGAACATAAGAAAATGCTGTCACTACACCTGTAGAAATATTTATATATAGATTAAAGCAGTTTTCACAATACATTTTGCTACTTTGGTAGCTTTATTATATATTCTGTTGTTTTATTAAAAATGTCATATTTTTAGTATATTTTAGACAGTAGTTCATTCAAATAAGGGTGTTGTTACACTTATAGGTTATTTATATATATATTTATTCCAGTACACTATAGATAAGAAACCATGGTAGAGCTATATGAGATACCATGACTAAAGTAGGGGATTTCAGCACTCAAATTATAACCCATTTTATCTAAATTCTTAGATATGTAAGACTACGGAACAGCATCAAATCCAAAAATATGAACTGCACATGCAGAGATTCAATCACATGCAAATAGTTTATTGCAGAGTTGTTAAAACAAAATAAACAGCTAGAAATTATTCATTATCTCTAGTACATACCACTGCAGTGGGGTTTAGGTATTGCATATCAAGCATATCAAAGTGTCATCACAAGCACATGAAAACACATGCAGCAAGCAGGGGTTGGAAAAACACAACTAACAAACTCTCAACTAAAATGTTAGACTGGATTAACATTCACATAGATTCCTCCATGATAAGGAAAAAATAAAGTCCTTTTTAACAGACAATATAAGTCCCGGAAAGGAGAGATCAGGTGTCTCAGTTAGTTGCATTATAGACCGACTTTGTAATCCAACTGTTTAAACAATCCTGCAAGCATATTTTTAGCAGTATGTGTTAACCAAGGTAAAAACGTCCTCTAATGTTAACTTAACTTGGAGACTTGTACAGCTTGATAGCAGATAAACCATATCTCACTAGTGCAAACCAGAAATAATGAAACAGACCTGTTTGTAGATATTGCAGCAGCATCCGAGAAAACAAAATCACAGGGCTTATGAATAACGGACCGGGACATGAGCCTCCGACATCCTTATCTCACCTATTCCAAAATGTATCTCCTTGCTCACTAGGGACACAAACTTTGCAGGTGAACTCCTTGCCTCTGTGCATAAACCGTATCCAGACGACTTGTTAGAATCGCTTGATTACCACAAGAACCAGGCGTGCTTCTTCAGTTTGAAATTGAATTTCCCGGGCAGGCTCAGGCCAGCTGCTTGTTCCACAGGTACACTAATTGCTGCTTTTAGAAGAGTCGACGCGCGTTTCGCCCCATAATGCTGAGCGAAACAGGGGCCTCGTCAGGACTGTCAATCACCTCAAGTTACCGGCTTTTATTTCTACACCTTTAGAGGAGTGGTTTCTATTTTAGCCAATCCAAATAGCTACTTATACCAAACCTCTTAAATTAACTGAGACAGAGCGATCATGCCTATCTTACAAATTCATTCAGTGTTTTCCAACACATAGAGTGATACAATTTAGCCATTTACAATATTGTGAAAGAACATTTTGTTTAACAAAACATTAACAAAAAACTTTAGTTGCATGCTAAAAAAATCAATTGCATGTTGCAGTTCAATCAAACTTTGTTACATTGGTTGTCTATACCAGAAGAATGGACATAACGTACACATAAATCCTAGGGAGACTAAATACTATAAATCTAGATAAATCTTATAACTCTTATTCATAAATAGTTAAAGAGATTACTGTGGAGGTATTTTTTAACAAAAATGACCCATAATTTTCATACAAACAGAAGAAAAAATAAAAAGTATAAATATTTTTTTTTTAAATTAGCTGATTGTGTTACAACTTCTAGAGAGGACACCTTCATTTTATTTTACTTATTTACAAAGAGGTGGACATGGAGATCCTTGCACTCAAAAATCGTTATATAGAAAGTTTTAGCTTTATTTAAGAAAAGATGCATACTCAATCCTTTCGTTTAAACCAAATGGTGACACTGTATTTAACATGAATGTCCATCTTGCTTCCTTCTTAAGTAAGCAATTATCTTCATCTCCACCTCTTCCATTTGTTATTCCTCTGTCAATCCCTACAAATTTTAAAGAAACAGTACTACTATTATGAACCTCCCTAAAATGGCGTGCAACGCTTGTATCTCTTCCGTAGAGGATGTCATCCCTGTGTTCCTGTACCCTGTCCTTGAATAATGTTTTGTTTTACCAACATAGAACAGGGGACAGGAACATCACAAAAGGTAGACAACCCCCACAGAGTTACAATTTGAAAAACATCTAATAGTATAATTTTTACTTGTATTAGCTGAAAATGTTTTGCTTTATACGCATATAAGCATATACGAACAATAGACACAATGCCCACAGGGAAAGCTTCCTTTCACTTGTTGTTTATTTAACCAGTTTGTAGCTGGTTCAGACTGTACAAATCTGCTTCTGACTAACTTATCTTTAAGGTTAGGAGATTTTTTTGCGGTCAATAATGGTCTATTTCCTACTTTATCTGCAATTCTGTCATCTAGGGTTAATAAATGCCAATTTTGAGATAGAATATGTATATATAATTCACCTGTAGATTAATTTATATATATATATAGAAAGCAGCATAGCAAATAAAAGTGTTGCTATAACAATATCATTATAACAAAAAAAATATTATTGCTACATCAGTAGCTTTATTATCTATACTATTTTTGGAATATATTTAGGACAACTGTCCATCCAGATAAGGTTGTCATTATAGCTGTTGCTTATATAAATATACATTTTCAACAAGTTTGGCAAACAGGGGTTGGCTAAACTGGTATATTTATTATATATTTAGGACAGTTGAATATATAAAAAAAAGGCTGTAACTACATCTGTAGAAATATTTTTACATAGATTAAAGCAGTTTGCACTATAATATTTTTGCTACTTTGTTAGCTTAATTATATATCCTGTAGCTTTATTAGAAGTTACATATTTTCAATATATTTAGGACACCATCTATCTAAAAATACAATTAAATTAACTAAACTAAATTACAAAAAAAAACAAACACTAAATTACAAAAAATAAAAAAAAATTACAAGATTTTTAAGCTAATTACACCTATTCTAAGCCCCCTAATAAAATAATAAACCCCCAAAATAAAAAAAATTCCCTGCCCTATTCTAAATTAAACAAATTTCAAAGCTCTTTACCTTACCAGCCCTTAAAAGGGCCTTTTGTGGGGCATGCCCCAAAGAATTCAGCTCTTTTGCATACAACAAATACAATCCCCCCCCCCCCCATTACAACCCACCACCCACATACCCCTATTCTAAAACCACCCAAACCCCCCTTAAAAAAGCCTAACACTACCCCCCTGAAGATCTCCCTACCTTGTCTTCACCACACCGGGCCGAACTCCTGATCCGATCCGGGCGATGTCTTCCTCCAAGCGGCAAAGAAGAATTCTTCCTCCGGCGATGTCATCCTCCAAGCGGCAAAGAAGAATTCTTCCTCCGGCGACGTCTTCCTCCAAGCGGCAGCAAAGTCTTCATTCTTCCGGCGGCATCTTCAATCTTCTTATCGGAACAGCCAATAGAATGCGAGCTCAATCTGATTGGCTGATTGGCTGATCCAATCGGATTGAACTTGAATCTGATTGGCTGATTCAATCAGCCAATCAGATTTTTTTAACTTAATTCCGATTGGCTGATAGAATCCTATCAGCCAATCGGAATTCGGCGGACACCATCTTAGATGACGTCATTTAAAGGTACCTCATTCCAAGTTCAGCAGTCGGCCGGGATGGATGCTCCGCGGCGGCGGAGCGAAGAAAGAAGATTGAAGATGCCGCCGGAAGAATGAAGACTTTGCTGCCGCTTGGAGGAAGACGTCGCCGGAGGAAGAATTCTTCTTTGCCGCTTGGAGGATGACATCGCCGGAGGAAGAATTCTTCTTTGCCGCTTGGAGGAAGACATTGCCCGGATCGGATCAGGAGTTCGGCCCGGTGTGGTGAAGACAAGGTAGGGAGATCTTCAGGGGGGTAGTGTTAGGCTTTTTTAAGGGGGGTTTGGGTGATTTTAGAATAGGGGTATGTGGGTGGTGGGTTGTAATGGGGGGGGATTGTATTTGTTGTATGCAAAAGAGCTGAATTCTTTGGGGCATGCCCCACAAAAGGCCCTTTTAAGGGCTGGTAAGGTAAAGAGCTTTGAAATTTGTTTAATTTAGAATAGGGCAGGGAATTTTTTTTATTTTGGGGGTTTATTATTTTATTAGGGGGCTTAGAATAGGTGTAATTAGCTTAAAAATCTTGTAATTTTTTTATTTTTTGTAATTTAGTGTTTGTTTTTTTTTGTAATTTAGTTTAGTTAATTTAATTGTATTTTTAGATAGATGTTTGTAGTTTATTAAATTTATTGATAGTGTAGGTGTATTTGTAACTTAGGTTAGGATTTATTTTACAGGTAATTGGGTAATTCTTTTAACTAGGTAGATATTAAATAGTTAATAACTATTTAATATCTATTATACCTAGTTAAAATAATTAACAATTTACCTGTAAAATAAATATTAACCCTAACATAGCTACAATGTAATTATTAATTATATTGTAGCTATCTTAGGGTTTATTTTATAGGTAAGTATTTAGATTTAAATAGGAATATTTTAGTTTATAAATGAATTAGATTAATTTAATATAAATTTAGTTAGGGTTAGATAGAGTTAATATAGTTAATATAAATACTATAGTAACTATATTAACCCTAATATAATTAGGGTTAATATAGTTAATATATATAATGTAATAACTATATTAACTATAATATACTTAGGGTTAATATAGATAATATAGCTGGCGGCGGGGTAGGTAGATTAAATTAGGGGTTAATCATTTTAATAGAGATGGCGGCGGTGTAAGGGGCTTACATTAGGGGTTAATAATATTAATATAGCTGGCGGCGGTATAGGGGGATTAGATTAGGGGTTAATAATTTTTATATAGGTGGCGGCGGTGTAAGGGGTCAGATTAGGGGATAGATAAGGTAGATGGCGGCGGTTTTAGAGGCTCACAGTAAGGGGTTAGTTTATGTAGATGGCGGCGGGGTCCGGGAGCGGCGGTTTAGGGGGTAATAACTTTATTAGGGATTTCGGGGGGGGGGATCGCGGTTGACAGGGAGATAGACATTGCGCATGCGTTAGGTGTTAGGTTTATTTTAGCAGCCAGTTTAGGGAGTTACGGGGCTCCAATAGTCAGCGTAAGGCTTCTTACGGCTGCTTTTTGTGGCGAGGTGAAAATGGAGTAAGTTTTCTCCATTTTCGCCACGTAAGTCCTTACGCTGGATATTGGATACCAAACTGCGCTGGTTTGGTATACCTGCCTATGGCCCAAAAAACTACGGGCGACGGCAGAAATATACGCGCGTAACTTCTAGGTTACGCCGTATATAGGATACCAAATCAGCGTAAATATTGGTGTCGCCGGCTTTTGCGGGCGACGCTTTATATCGGATCGACCCCCTGATGTTTTCAATAATGTTTCTATTAGACCTGTTTCACATTATATATTAGAGATGTGCATTTGGTGTTGAATATCTAAATGAATGTACTAAAGAATTTAAAGAATAACGAATATATACTAACAATTTATTAGTATACATTTGTTATCCTTAAAATTAGGTTTAATACTTATTTATAGCTCACTCTGGGATCCACTGCACTAATCCTCCTATTAGTGAGAACCTGGACCCTGTGAAGAAGGGTTTGATTAGAATGGCTCCCCAGTGCACTATGGGTAAGTTTTTTTTAACCTTTAGGTGACACAGTGCCACCTGCAGCAAAATAACATTTTCATTTGTTTTAATGAAAACAAAAGTAAATGTTAACGAATATTCAGTATTCAATTTGTTTTAAACCAAATGAATACCGAATAGTGCAGCACACGAATATTCTGAAAAATTATCACCTAGATTACAAGTTTTGTCGGTAATGCTGTGCAGTGCTAACGAGCAGTTTTCCCTCACCGCTCACCTACAGACAACACTGGTATTACGGGTTTTTAGAAACCCGGCGTTAGCCGCAGAAAAGTGAGCGGAGAGCAAAATTTTGCTTCACATCTCACCTCAATACCAGCGCTGCTTACGGTAGCGGTGAGCTGGCTAAACGTGCTCGTGCAAAATTTCCCCATAGGAATCAATGGGGGAGAGCTGGCTGGAAAAAACCCAACACCTGCAAAAAAGCAGCGTAAAGCTCCTAACGCAGCCCCATTGATTCCTATGAGGAAATACATTTTATGTCTACACCTAACACCCTAACATGAACCCCGAGTCTAAACACCCCTAATCTTACACTTATTAACCCCTAATCTGCCGCCCCGACATCGTCGACACCTGCATTATATGTATTAACCCCTAATCTGCCACCCCCAATGTCGCCGCAACCTACCTACACTTATTGACCCCTAATATGCCGCCCCCAACGTCGCCGCCACTATATTAAAGTTATTAACCGCTAAATCTAAGTCTAACCCTAATCCTAACACCCCCCTTACTTAAATATAATTTATTAAGGGGGTATTGGTGGGTTTTAGAGTAGGGTTGGGTGTGTGGGTGGTGGGTTTTAATGTTGGGGGGGTATTGTACTTTTTACTTTGGGGCAATGCCCCGCAAAAGGCCCTTTTAAGGGCTATTTGTAATTTAGTATAGGGTAGGGCTTTTTATTATTTTGGGGGGCTTTTTTATTTTATTAGTGGGATTAGATTAGGTGTAATTAGTTTAAAAAACTTGTAATTATTTTATTATTTTCTGTAATTTAGTGTTTTGTTTTTTTTCTCGTACTTTAGATAATTGTATTTAATTGTAGTTAGTTTAGGGAAATAATTTAATTATAGTGTAGTGTTAGGTGTAATTGTAACATAGGTTAGGTTTTATTTTACAAGTAAATTTGTCTTTATTTTAACTAGGTAGCTATTAAATAGTTAATAACTATTTAATAACTATTGTACCTAGTTAAAATAAATACAAAGTTGCCTGTAAAATAAAAATAAATCCTAAGCTAGCTACAATGTAACTATTAGTTATATTGTAGTTATTTTAGGGTTTATTTTATAAGTATTTAGTTTTAAATAGGAATAATTTAGTTAATTGTAGTTATTTTATTTAGATGTATTTAAATTATATTTAAGTTATGGGGGTGTTAGGGTTAGACTTAGATTTAGGGGTTAATAACTTTAATATAGTGGTGGCGACGTTGGGGGCAGCAGATTAGGGGTTAATAAGTGTAGGTAGGTTGCGGCGATGTTAGGGCAGGCAGATTAGGGGTTAATAATATTTAACTAGTGTTTACGATGCGGGAGTGCGGCGGTTTAGGGGTTAATATATTTATTATAGTTGCGGCAATGTCCGGTTCGGCAGATTAGGGGTTAAAAAATTTTATTTAGTGTTTGCGATAGGGGGGGGGCTCGGTTTAGGGTTTAATAGGTAGTTTATGGGTGTTAGTGTACTTTTTAGCATTTAAGAGTTTTATGCTACGGCGTTAGCCCATACAACTCTTTTAACTACTGACTTTTAAATGCGGTTTCAGTCTTGACAGGAGAGGCTGTACCGCTCACTTTTTGGAAGACTCGTAATACCGGCATTATGCAAGTCCCATTGAAAATATAGGATACGCAATTGACGTAAGTGGATTTGCGGTATTTTCGAGTCTGGCCAAAATAGTGAGCGGTACACCTGTACCTCCAAGACTCGTAATACCAGCGTTAGGAAAAAAGCAGCGTTGGGACCTCTCAACGCTGCTTTTTAAGGCTAACGCACAACTCGTAATCTAGCCGTATATTTTTTAGAATATTTGTTCTGAATGATTAGTTGGAAACAAATGATTCTGTGCTGCACATATTTATTACACATTGTTGCAAACACTTCTGCCACATGGTGCTTAAGATGTGCACACTCCTGAGCATATCTAGATCTACTGTGAAAAGGGTAGGGTGAAATTATTTTAACTATTTGTCACTTTTCACTGTTTTATAACCCTTCTGACAGAAACCTTTTACTCGTATTTAATATGTCACACTACTGTAATTTGGTTCTTTTGAGACTCTTACTCATTCTGCTACGTGGAAACTTATAATAAAATCTAAAGAATTCTAACAAGTTTAATCTGTAATATATCATTTTGCTATTGCGGAATCTTTCTGCCAGTGCTGATATGTAAATGTGTAAAACTGATTTGGTTAAGAAATGTAAGAAATTGATGTTTGAGAAAATTTGTATTTTTCCTTAAAACTTTCGTCATTCCTAAGGGTTAATTAGTTGATGTAGAAAAAATGATGTGAAACCCAGTCATATGTATCAACAATAATGTTAAAAACGTTCAATGCAATCCATATGTGCAAGGTGTGCAGAGTCCTTTGAGACCCCTACGGAGGTTACTTGGAGGTATGTAATGACTCACCAACTCACAGGGGCTTGTCCGCCTTGTAAACTTTCCCTCCAGCGGTATTCTCAGGAGACCTCAGCTGTGAACAAAGCGGGAATGACTCCTCACTCGCTTCAACTTGCTCCAGCTCACAGGTTCATTCCAGCTAGCCCCACAGGGAGTACAACCAATGCCTCACGTCACTCCGACGTCACCATCATGCAAGTCGTTCACCTGCTGTTTTGAAAGTGCACATATGCTCCAAACATTTATACATTTGCCACAGCCGGATTAGTCAGAAGGACTGGATGAGAAGCGTAATAATACAGAAGGAGATCCGACTGATCCGTAAAAGCAATCCTTTATTTTATCACAAAATTAAAAGCTTGGTGAGAAACACAGCATATTCCGACTGGTGTGAAGGGCGCAGCACTGACAGGCTTACGCGTTTCGGAAATACATCCATAGTCACAGCCTGCAGTGATGTACCTTACACCTGTTTAAAACAAATGTGATAGGTAAAATTCAAAAACCCTGCCCCCATCTGTTCACCAATCAGATTACTGAAAAATTCAAATCCACTCTTCATTCAGTGACGCTACCAAATAACCCTGTGTATTGGAAAAGGGGCGTGATAAAGGGAAATAATTTTATTTTTAACCCCTTCACAGCATATCAATGAGGATAAATAAGTACATACATAAATGAATAGAAGGGAACAATACTCATATATACAAGAATGTGATGTTATTTGTATAAGTTACATATCAAATTGTTTCAGAAAAATGCATATCACTCAATTCAAGATCCACAAAGCCCTGCGAATAAATACATGCATAAATACATAAATAAATCAGTTAGTTGGAGGACCAGAAAAATAAAAGTATACAGTAAAATGTAAAATATAAAATATAAACATATAATAGAAAGGAAAGATTCTATTCTATAAATGTTCCAATAGATGTTCCAAAATAATTTACAAACGTACTCATGCAGTCAAAAAAGGCACACTGTGATAATTTCTGATATGCACAATGTATACATACATTTACCTGTCCCTATAGGGGAATAAAGGATAAATACTAATAATGTTAATGTTGAGGAGGTATATACCCCCTTCACTAACTACTAAAAGACCACCGACTGGACTGTACCTAGCCCTTAAGCTTACCAATCCACCAACTAGGCCACTGAAAAAGATCATCCAAGGTTATTGGCAATATTCAATCACAGCATGAAACCTCAGGTATAAGTGAGACTATATGTGCAAGTAAAATCTTGAATATATAGATAGATATTTTACAATCCTTAACGTGTCACCGATCTCTAATCTCAATGCCTTAAAATCTACAGCAGCAATACTTAAAGCCTATACCTATGGGGAACTCTACAATCAACTGCATACGCTGAACCCATATTATTCCCACAAATTCATCACATCATATCTGGAATTCAATCCTTTCGGTAAACGTGTGTTTAGGGTAAAAATCCAATAAGCCTCACTGCTGGATAGCAACTGATCTATATCCCCTCCTCTTGTAGGTTTATTGATCTTTTCTATGGCACACCAGGAGAAATGGAAGAACATATGAGAAGCACACGAGCAGTAGCAATGTAGTGCATTTATTTGTAATTCCAGTGTTGGACAAAAGACAAAAATGCAAAAAAACAGCAAATTCAAGGGTAATTGTTACCCGTGTAAAAACAGAGACAGTATTAGCTGGAGTTTCTTTAGTAAACAGCTTACGCGTTTCGGCCTAAGCCTTACTGATAGCCATATTAAAATAAGCACGATACCTACGTGCTATAAAACCTCGCTCCAGCATTGATTGGCCGCCAGGATCCTAACCTGTGAATTGCTGGCCAATCAGGGATTCCTAAACACACACACCCCCACCATTAGAGCAAATACGTAAGCACACGCTAACATCTAGGGGAGTGCCCGCCCATCTAGTACAGCATAGCAACCGGCAGCACACTCCCCCTGGGTGTGTACTAATGAGCCCCTCAACCCTCCTGCTAAGTAGTGTGCATGGATCAACTTGTAAGTGTCGCAGGATTACCAAGATCCAAACAGACTATTACACTAAATACAAGTTTAGAAATGACTTAATCCCAATGCACACGGCGAAGCCCTTTAGATTATTATTGTGGAATACCCCAAAATGTTGAACTATGGGAGTTGTAGCCCTTTTGGTCGTAAATGAAGAAAGGTGTTCCCTAATCCTTGTATTAAGGTCACGTAAGGTGAGCCCTACGTATTGAATCTGGCACAAAGTGCATTCGATAAGATACACTGCATATTCAGTTGTGCAATTCATGCAAGCACCTATGGTGTAACTCTTATTTCTCACCATACTAGCAAAATCCTTATTGACTTTGACAAACTCACAAGGTTTACACCTACGGTGCCCGCATCTGTACATGCCAGTATGCTTAAGCCAAGAGCCCACCACTTTTCTCTCCGGTTTAAGTAATGTGGGAGATAGGATAGAGCCCAAAGTTGGACTCTTCCTATAGGAGCATCTCAAACCTTTCTTTATAGTGTCTACCAGTCTATCCTCTGCCAACAATATGGGAAAATGTTTATGCACTATCCCACAAATCTGGGGATATTGGGCACTATGTGTGGTAACAAAAGTCACCCCTTTGTTGTTATCAGTATCTTTGATTTTAGTACTCAAGAGGTTTTCCCGTGGGATCCTCTTAACTTCATCCCTGGCCCTCCTCACAGCCTTGATAGGATACTTTCTATCCTTTAGTCTTTTCTCCAACTCATGTAATTCATGCAAAAAAACGGTATTATCAGTGCAATTCCATTTTAATCTAGTGTATTCCCCTTTTGCAATAGCAAAAGGGACATGCTTCGGATGACAGCTGGTACCCACAAGTAGTGAGTTACCAGAAATAGGTTTCCTGTAGATGGTAGATTTAATAGTTCCCATTTCAGTACTCTCCAGGATCAAATCAAGATAGTTGATATATCTGTTATTCAATTCAAAAGTGAATTTGAGACCAAAATTGTTGTTGTTAAGAAAATCAATAAAGAGAGGAATACTCACATCTTCACCAATCCAAATGAATAACAAATCATCAATGTACCTCTTATATAAAGAGATACAGCTCCTATACTGGTTACTATCTCCAAAGATGTGGTAGAACTCCCACCAGCCAAGGAACAAATTCGCAAAAGATGGCGCAAATTTGGCTCCCTTGGCAGTACCACATCTTTAGAGATAGTACACCTCCTCAAACTTAAAAAAGTTGTGGGAGAGCAAGAACGTTGTAACCCTCAGAACAAACATCTTATATGTCTCAGTGTAATCAGAAAACTGGTCAAGAAAAAAGGATATCGCCTCTACTCCTTTAGAATGGGGAATAATGGAGTAGAGGGATAATGCATCAACTGTCAACCACTTCGACATAGGGGTCCACTTCACATTCTCCAACAAATTCAATATATGTTTAGTATCCCTCACATATGAATGTAGAGATGATACTAAGTGTTGTAGAATGGAATCCAACCATTCAGACAGATTCCCCAGGAGTGAATCAACCACACTCACAATGGGACGTCCCTGTGCATTATCTAGGGATTTGTGTGTCTTGGATAGATGGTGGAACAGAGGAATTTTGGGATGTTCAACCGCCAGGAACTCTACCGTGGCCTTGTCCAAAATGCCCTGTTACAAACCATCATCCAATAGATGCCTAAGTTCCATCTGAAAATGTGGGGTGGGATCCCTCTGTAATACACAATAATCTTCTGGTTTCTGTAATTGTCTAAGACCTTCATTAATATATTGTGTACGGTCCATCACTACTACCATCCCACCTTTGTCTGATTTCTTAATAACAAGTGCCCTATTTTCTTTCAAAGTAACCAAGGCTCTCTTTTCAGAGTAAGTCAGATTATGCTTACACTTGGGTTTGTTATCTTTCAGATGCACCAAATCCTTTTCCACCCTATTATAGAAAGTCTCTATCATGTTCCCTCTGTTGTGTATAGGATAGAACTTCGACTTTTTCTTAAAGCTAGGACCCCTATTGGTGCCTCCATGTTCAACAGCAGCTTCCAATTGGAGCTGTTGTAACGCCACAACATCGCAGCTATGCTCAAAACTGTTGATATCTTTTGCACCAGTACGGGTTAATGTACTATCAGTGGGAGCATTCTCTGTAAAGTATTTCCTAAGGGTGAGATTACGTACAAGTTTATTGATGTCTTATATAGTCTGGAATACATCAAAGTCATTAGTGGGGGCAAAACTAAGGCCAAGGCTTAAGACATTATATTGTTCCCTACTCAATTTCTGGGATGAAAGATTAACTAGAATTTCCCCTTCACTGGACCCATCTGTCTCACTACCTGAAAAGGTAACATTTCTAGATGAATTACCCTTACTGTTATTATTCTTATTATCATTGCGATTCCTATTTCTGTTACCACCTGTGAGCTGGAACAAGTTGAAGAGAGTCAGGAGTCAGTCCCGCTTCGTTCACAGCTGAGGTCGGCTGAGAATACCGCTGGAGGGAAAGTTTAAAAGGCGAACAAGCCCCTGTGAGTGGGTGAGTCATTACATACCTCCAAGTAACCTCTGTAGGGGTCTCAGAGGACTCTGCACACCTTGCACATATGACAGATTGCATTGAACGTTTTTAACATTATTGCTGATACATATGACTGGGTTTCACATCATTTTTTCTATTTGAATTATTGGGTATATACTGGATATACTAACGCCCGTACTTTGAGTCAGTGATAATAGTCTCCATTACACTTGCACTGTTAGGGAAGAAACACAGCAACCATTTTACTCTCTCTTATCAGTGACGATCATCAGTGAAATAAATTCTTTCCAAATCAGACAATGTGATTGTCTGGATTTGTTTCCACATTTTGTCTCTCATAGATGAGGTATACCTATGATGAAAATTACAGGCCTCTCTCATCTTATTAAGTGGGAGAACTTGCACAATTGGTGGCTGACTAAATACTTTTTTTCCCCACTGTACAGGGACGTCCCATCATGAGTGGGGTTGATTCACTCCTGGGGAATCTGTCTGAATGGTTGGATTCCATTCTACAACCCTTAGTTTCATCTCTACATTCATATGTGAAGGATACTAAACATATATTAAATTTGTTGGAGAATGTGAAGTGGACCCCTATGTCGAAGTGGTTAACAGTTGATGCAGTATCCCTCTACTCCAGTATTCCCCATTCTAAAGGAGTAGAGGCGATATCCTTTTTTCTTGACCAGTTTTCTGATTACACTGAGACATAAAAGATGTTTGTTCTGAGGGTTACGACAGAATTTGTTATTCATTTTGGATTCATTTGGATTGGTGAAGATGTGAGTATTCCTCTCTTTATTGATTTTCTTAACAACAACAATTTTGGTCTCAAATTCACTTTTGAATTGAATAACAGATATATCAACTATCTTGATTTGGCCCTGGAGGGTACTGAAATGGGAACTATTAAATCTACCATCTACAGGAAACCTATTTCTGGTAACTCACTACTTGTGGGTACCCGCTGTCATCTGAAGCATGTCCCTTTTGCTATTGCAAAAGGGGAATATACTAGATTAAAAAGGAATTGCAATGATAATGCCGTTTTTTGCATGAATCACATGAGTTGGAGAAAAGACAAAAGGATAGAAAGTATCCTATCAAGGCAGTGAGGAGGGCCAGGGATGAAGTTAAGAGGATCCCACGGGAAAACCTCTTGAGTACTAAAATCAAAGATACTGATAACAACAAAGGGGTGACTTTTATTACCACACATAATGCCCAATATCCCCAGATTTGTGGGATAGTGCGTAAACATTTTCCCATATTGTTGGCAGAGGATAGACTGGTAGACACTGTAAAGAAAGGTTTTAGTTGCTCCTATAGGAAGAGTCCAACTTTGGGCTCTATCCTATCTCCCACATTACTTAAACCGGAGAGAAAAGTGGTGGGCTCTTGGCTTAAGCATACTGGCATGTACAGATGCGGGCACCGTAGGTGTAAACCTTGTGAGTTTGTCAAAGTCACTAAGGATTTTACTAGTATGGTGACAAATAAGAGTTACACCATAGGTGCTTGCATGAATTGCACAACTGAATATGCAGTGTATCTTATTGAATGCACTTTGTGCCAGATTCAATATGTAGGGCTCACCTCACGTGACCTTAATACAAGGATTAGGGAACACCTTTCTTCATTTACGACCAAAAGGGCCACAACTCCCATAGTTCAACATTTTGGGGTATTCCACAATAATAATCTAAAGGGCTTCTCCTGGTGTGCCATAGAAAAGATCAATAAACCTACAAGAGAAGGGGATATAGATCAGTTGCTAGCCAGACGTGAGGCTTATTGGATTTTTACCCTAAACACACGTTTACCGAAAGGATTGAATTCCAAATATGATGTGATGAATTTGTGGGAATAATATGGGTTCACCGTATGTAGTTGATTGTAGAGTTCCCCATAGGTATAGGCTTTAAGTATTGCTGCTGTAGATTTTAAGGCATTGAGATTAGAGATCGGTGACATGTTAAGGATTGTAAAATATCTATCTATATATTCAAGATTTTACTTGTTCATATAGTCTCACTTATACCTGAGGTTTCATGCTGTGATTGAATATTGCCAATTACCTTGGATGATCTTTTTCAGTGCCCTAGTTGGTGGATTGGTGAGCTTAAGGTCTAGGTATTTATCCTTTATTCCCCTATAGGGACAGGTAAATGTATGTATACATTGTGCATATCAGAAATTATCACAGTGTGCCTTTTTTGACTGCATGAGTACGTTTGTAAATTATTTTGGAACATCTATTGGAACATTTATAGAATAGAATCTTTTCTTTCTATTATATGTTTATATTTTATATTTTACATTTTACTGTATACTCTTATTTTTCTGGTCCTCCAACTAACTGATTTATTTATGTATTTATGCATGTATTTATTCGCAGGGCTTTGTGGATCTTGAATTCAGTGACATGCATTTTTCTGAAACGATTTGATATGTAGCTTATACCGATAACATCATATTCTTGTATATATGAGTATTGTTCCCTTCTATTCATTTATGTATGTACTTATTTATCCTAATTGATATGCTGTGAAGGGGTTAAAATTATTTCCCTTTATCACGCCCCTTTTCCAATACACAGGGTTATTTGGTAGCGTCACTGAATTAAGAGGGGAATTGTATTTTTCAGTAGTCTGATTGGTGAACAGATGGGGCAGGGTTTTTGAATTTTACCTATCACATTTGTTTTAAACAGGTGTAAGGTACATCACTGCAGGCTGTGACTATGGATGTATTTCCGAAACGCGTAAGCCTGTCAGTGCTGCGCCCTTCACACCAGTCGGAATATGCTGTGTTTCTCACCAAGCTTTTAATTTTGTGATAAAATAAAGGATTGCTTTTACGGATCAGTCGGATCTCCTTCTGTATTATTATTTAGTTGATGGCCTAAAAAAGGCATATTGATAGGTGATGAAGTCAACCCTGAGGAAGTCCCGTAAAGTGTCGGGGATGAAACGTGCTAGGCTGTTGCTACACACAGAAGGAGATGCTGAAATTGCAAGGGTCGAGCTTGGAACACGCTTGTAAAGCTAATAGCAATTACTTTCCGCTATGCAGTGGTTGGTGCGGTGGAGCCGTGGAATCGAAGTAGGTTGTATACAAGGTGGGACGCCACTTGTGTTACCTATCTTTCCTGCAGGCTGTTCCTTACTGATTTTGACCTCAGATTGGAAGCATAATGCAGGATCGTGAGTAAATATTTGCCGATACTTTCAGAACTTGCTGATCATCACAAGTTGCCATTAGTCACTGTTTTGGATTCAATTTGCAACATATCTTTCTATACAGAAACGCATCTTGCAGTGTACCTGGATGTACATATTGCCAACATAGAGTTTTGATTTTCTGTGTCAATATTGCAATTTTGACGTCTTTGGGACTCATTAAGCAGATGTATGCTTTGCACTTGCACAAAGTGATACATACTTGTGCTCAAAATATCTGAACTCTGAGCACCAACTGTTTATTCTTTCAGTGTTTTATTTGGCTCTGTTACATGTTATTGGTCATAACATTCTAGCATATGTACTATACGTATATGGCATCCATGTGTTTTGCTTTTCACAAAGTCATGATTTGTACAAATACGATTTCTTTATAGTTTCTCAGGCAACCACATAGATCCTCACTTGATATCACAACAATGGTACCCTTCTATTTGTTTGGGGTTATCCTCTGATGGAGGTGTTGTAGGTTGCTATTTTGAGATTTTGGCCTCTATTTATCAAAGTCTGGTCGACAGTGCGGATCTGGTCCGCCAGACCTTGCTGAATACGGAGAGCAATACGCTCTCTGTATTCAGCATTGCACCAGCAGCTTACAAGAACTGCTGGTGCAACGCCGCCCCCTGCAGACTCGAGGCCATTCGGCCGCCAGTAGGGGGGTGTCAATCAACCCGATCGTACTCGATCGGGTTGAATTGCGGCGATGTCTGTCCGCCTGCTCAGAGCAGGCGGACAGGTTATGGAGCAGCGGGCTTTAGACCAAACTTTTAGTCTGTTTGTTCTTTTGTTTTCTGGGCCTAGGAAAGATCAGAAGATATCTGCTATTTCGTTAGCTTCTTGGTTGAAACTTTTGATTCACATTATTTGGAGGCAGGTAAGCCTCTGCCACAGCGGATAACAGCTCATTCTGCTAGGTCAGTTGCCACTTCTTGTGCTTTTAAGAATGAGGCTTTAGTTGATCAAATTCACAATGCAGCCACTTGGTCTTCTTTGCATACCTTTGCTAAATGTTACTATTTTTCCTCTGAAGCAGCCTTTGGTAGAAAGGTCATTCAAGCAGTTATCTCAGTTTGATGATTATGCCTGTTTTTTTAAGTGTATACACATGTATGAAATAAAACATAATTTATTCTAACCTGATAAATTGATTTTTTTGATGTGGTGAGAGTCCACGAGCCCCCACCCTTTCTTTTCTTCTTAGGATTGATTTGTTTTGAGCACATTTTTTTGCCTGCTCCTTTTATGGCTCTTATTCCATTTTTACATCACTTGCTTGGCTATACGTTAGACTGAGGTATGTGAGAGGTGGGAGGGGTTTTAAAGAGCTCTTGGGGTTTGGGAATCTTTGCCTCCTTCTAGTGGTAGATAAGTAATTCCCATGAGTAATAGATAGTGGACTCTCACCACCATCAAATAAATGAAGTTATCAGGTACGCATAAATTATGTTTTTTAAAAACTTTATACAAAATTATGGTTTAGTTGTATGATTCTAACTTGTACTAGTACATAAACAGATTAAGTAACCTATGACTTTAATTTAAACAATACAGTCTTTACTCTATGACTGATCTAGAACGTAATACAGCCTATTTCAGAAAACCAAAGTTAACCACTGTGCTGTACCTTTAAGCCCTCTAATTTCTAATACCACTTGTACCAGGACACAAACAGAGGAAGTAACATGTGGTCTTAATTTGAACAGTTCTAAGGGATAAAGGATATTTAGAGGGCGCTGCAAATGAGCTTAAGATATCATAGTGTAAAAGACTGTTAAGCGAGTAATTAACAGAGAGATTGCTCTATATACAGTTGTGCTCATAAGTTTACATACCCTGGCATAATCTATGATTTATTGGCCATTTTTCAGAGAATATGAATGATAACGCAAAAACTTTTCTTTCACTCATGGTTAGTGTTTGGCTGAAGCCATTTATTGTCAATCAACTGTGTTTACTCTTTTTAAATCATAATGACAACAGAAACTACCCAAATGACCCTGATCAAAAGTTTACATACCCTGGTGATTTTGGCCTGATAACATGCACACAAGTTGACACAAAATGGTTTGAATGGGTATTAAAGGTAACCATCCTCACCTGTGATCTGTTTGCTTGTAATTTGTGTGTGTGTATAAAAGGTCAATGAGTTTCGGGACTCCTGACAGACCCTTGCATCTTTCATCCACTGCTGCACTGACGATTCTGGATTCTGAGTCATGGGGAAAGCAAAAGAATTGTCAAAGGATCTGCGGGAAAAGGTAGTTGAACAGTATAAAACAGGAAAGGGATATAAAAAGATATCCAAGGAATTGAGAATGCAAATCAGCAGTGTTCAAACTCTAATCAAGAAGTGGAAAATAAGGGGTTCTGTTGAAACCAAACCACAACTGCCAGGAAAATACAAAGACAAACCCACAAATAACTTCAGGTGAAGTACAGGACTCTCTGAAAACATGTGGTGTGGCTGTTTCAAGATGCACAATAAGGAGGCACTTGAAAAAAGATGGGCTGCATGGTCGAGTCACCAGAAGAAAGCCATTACTACGCAAATGCCACAAAGTATCCCACTTACAATACGCCAAACAGCACAGAGATAAGCCTCAAACCTTCTGGCACAAAGTCGTTTGGAGTGATAAGACCAAAATTTAGCTTTTTGGTCACAACCATAAATGCTACATTTGGAGAGGAGTCAACAAGGCCTATGATGAAAGGTGCACCATTCCTACTGTGAAACACGGAGGTGGATCGCTGATGTTTTGGGGATGTGTGAGCTACAAAGGCACAGGAAATTTGGTCAGAATTGATGGCAAGATAAATTCAGTATGTTATCAAACAAAACCCCTAATTTTCCACTTCTTGATTAGAGTTTAAACACTGATGATTTGCATTTTCAATTCCTTGGATATCTTTTTATATCCCTTTCCTGTTTTATACAGTTCAACTACCTTTTCTCGCAGATCCTTTGACAATTATTTTGATTTCCCCATGAATCCAGAAACGTCAGTGCAGCACTGGATGAAAGATGCAAGGGTCTGTCAGGAGTCCAGAAACTCATTGACCTTTTATACACACACACTAGCCATTCGAATCATTTTGTGTCAACTTGTGTGCATGTTATCAGGCCAAAATCACCGGAGGTATGTAAACTTTTGATCAGGGTCATTTGGGAAGTTTCTGTTGTCATTATGATTTAAAAAGAGTAAACACAGTTAATTAATAATAAATGGCTTCAGCCAAACACTAACAATCGGCGAGATTACGAGTATTGCGTTAGCCTTAAAAAGCAGCGTTGAGAGGTCCCAACGCGGCTTTTTTACTAACGCTGGTATTACGAGTCTTGAAATGCCAAGTGTACCGCTCACTTTTTTGGCCAGACTCGGTAATACAGCAAATCCACTTACGTAAATTGCCTATCCTATATTTTCAATGGGACTTGCATAACGCCAGTATTACGAGTCTTCCAAAAAGTGAGCGGTACAGCCTCTCCTGTCAAGACTGGTACCGCATTTAAAAGTCAGTAGTTAAGAGTTTTATGGGCTAACGCCGTAGCATAAAACTCTTAACTAAAATGCTAAAAAGTACACTAACACCCATAAACTACCTATTAACCCCTAAACCGAGGCCCCCCCCCCCCCCCACATCGCAAACAATAAAAAAAAATGTAACCCCTAATCTGCCGAACCGGACATCGCCGCCACTATAAAAAATATATTAACCCCTAAACCGCCGCCCTCCCGCATCGCAAACACTACTTAAATTTTTATTAACCCCTAATCTGCCGTTCCTAACATCGCCAACATCTAACTACATTTATTAACCCCTACTCTGCCTCCCCCAACATCGCCGCAACTATATTAAATGTATTAACCCCAAAACCTAAGTCTAACCCTAACCCTAACACACCCTAACTTAAAGAGACAGTCTAGTATAAATTAAACTTTCATTATTCAGATAGGACTTGTAATTTTAATCAACTTTCCAATTTACTTTTATCATCAAATTAGCTTTTTTCTCTTGGTATTCTTAGTTTAAACTAAACATAGGTAGGCTCATATGCTAATTTCTAAGCCTTTGAGGGCTGCCTCTTATCACATGCTTTTTAAATCTCTTTTCAACACAAAGAGACAGAAAGTACACGTGGGCCATATAGATAACACTGTGTTCAGGCACAGGGGGTTATTTAAGATTTAGCACAAAACAATGCTAAATTTAAGACAATAGATAATAAACAGTCACAGTCATGTGATCAGGGGGCTAGAAGAAGGTTCTTAGATACAAGGTAATAACATAGGTAAAAAGTATATTAATATAACTGTGTTGGTTATCCATAACTGGGGAATGGGTAATAAAGGGATTATCTATCTTTTAAAACAATAACAATTCTATGGTAGACTGTCTCTTTAAATATAATTTAAATAAATCTAAAAAAAATAACTAACATTAATTAAATTATTCCTATTTAAAACTAAATACTTACCTGTAAAATAAACCCTAAACTAGCTACAATATAACTAATAGTTACATTGTAGCTAGCTTAGGATTTATTTTTATTTTACAGGCAACTTTGTATTTTTTTTAACTAGGTAGAATAGTTATTAAATAGTTATTAACTATTTATTAACTACCTAGCTAAAATAAATACAAATTTACTTGTAAAATAAATCCTAACCTAAGTTACAATTACACCTAACACTACACTATAATTAAATTAATTACATAAACTAAATACAATTAAATACAATTAAAAAAAATTATCTAAAGTACGAAAAAAACCCCCAATAAATTACAGAAAATAATAAAATAATTACAAGTTTTTTAAACTAATTACACCTAATCTAATCCCCCTAATAAATTAAAAAAGCCCCCCAAAATAATAAAAAGCCCTACCCTATACTAAATTACAAATAGCCCTTAAAAGGGCCTTTTGCGGGGCATTGCCCCAAAGTAATCAGCTCTATTACCTGTAAAAAAAAGTACAATACCCCCCCAACATTAAAACCCACCACCCACACACCCAACCCTACTCTAAAACCCACCCAATCCCCCCTTAATAAAACCTAACACTAACCCCTTGAAGATCACCCTACCTTGAGAAGTCCTCACCCAGCCGGGCCGAAGTCCTCAACGAAGCCGGCAAAGTGGTCCTCCAGACGGGCAGAAGTCTTCATCGAAGCCGGCCAGAAGAGGTCCTCCAGACGGGCAAAAGTCTTCATCCAGACGGCATCTTCTATCTTCATCCATCCGGCACGGAGCGGCTCCATCTTCAAGACATCCGACGCGGAGCATCCTCTTCCAACTGGAGAATGAAGGTTCCTTTAAATGACGTCATCCAAGATGGTGTCCCTTCAATTCCGATTGGCTGATAGAATTCTATCAGCCAATCGGAATTAAGGTAGAAAAAATCCTATTGGCTGATGCAATCAGCCAATAGGATTGAAGTTCAATCCTATTGGCTGATCCAATCAGCCAATAGGATTGAGCTGGCATTCTATTGGCTGATTGGATCAGCCAATAGAATGCAAGCTCAATCCTATTGGCTGATTGCATCAGCCAATAGGATTTTTTCTACCTTAATTCCGATTGTATAAGATTTTCCGCGAATAAATACTTTTAACGGTATAATTGTAGTCCTTATGTTAAAACTTGACTTTTTATAAAAGATCTGTTATACATATATAGAGCAATCTCTCTGTTAAAGGGACATGAAACCCACATTTTTTCTTTCATTATTCAGATAGTGAATATAATTTTAAATAACTTTCTAATTTACTTCTATTATCTAATTTGTTTCATTCTCTTGGTATCATTTGTTGAAGGCAATGCACTAATGGTTTCTAACTGAACACATGGGTGAGTCAATCACAATCAATATATATATATGCAGCCACCAATCATCAGCTAGAACCTACGTTCTCTGCTGCTCCTGAGCTTGCCTAGATAAACCTTTCTGCAAAGGATAACAAGAGAAGGAAGCAAATTAAATAATTGGAAATAATTGCAAATTGGAAAGTTGTTTAAAATTGTATTCTCTATCTGAATCATGAAAGAAAAATTTTGGGTTTCATGTCCCTTTAATTACTCACTTAACAGTTTTTTACACTCTGATATCTAAAGCTCATTTGCAGCGCCCTCTAAATATCCTTTATCCCTTAGAACTATACTATACAACACATTTTAGAGGAATTTGTGTTTTTAGAAGGGTGTGATATAATTTTTTGGTCAGCGCAATACAAGAAATCAAATTGTCAATTATTTAATTTGAACAGTTATAGTTTTTCTTGCATGACAAACCTGGATCATAAAGACAGCTTGTTATCAGCTAACCAATGTAATCCATATAAAAAACAAGGAAAAACGCCATTCAGCTAAGAAACAACGCAAATTACTTCAAACATAAGTGCTTAGAGAATAATCCACATGCTTTGAGAAGGTGCTTACTTAAAGGGTCATGAAACACAATTTTTTCTTTCATACTTCAGATAAAGCATACAATTTTAAACAACTTTATAATTCCCTTCTATTATCAATTTTTCCTCAGTCTCTTGGTATCTTTTGATGAAAAACGCAGGCCTAAGCTTAGGAACATGCATATGTCTGGAGCACTATATGGGAGCAGTTTTGCAAGTATGTTATCCATTTGCAAAAGCGCTACATGGCATAACTATTTTCTGCTATGTAGTGCTTCAGACACCTGCCTACCTAGGTATCTCTTCAACAAAGAATGTCATGGGAACAAAACAAATTTGACAATGGAAGTTAAACACACAAAGACATACATACACACACACACATCCTCACAGAGACACCCACAGAAAATGCACAAAGACATACACACACACACACCCTCACAGAGACACCCACAGAAAACAGACATATGCACACATCCTCACAGAGACACCCACAGGAAATGCACAAAGACATACACACACACAGACATATGCACACACCCTCAAAGAGACACCCACATAAAATACAAACATATGCACACACCCTCACAGAGACACCCACAGAAAACACACAGACATATGCACACACCCTCACAGAGACACCCACAGAAAACACAGACATATGCACACACCCTCACAGAGACATCCACATAAAGCACACAGACATACATACACACACACCCTCACAGAGACACCCAGAGAAGATGCACAAAGACATATGCACACACCCTCAGAGACATCCACAGAAAACATAGACATACACACACCCTCACAGAGGCATGCACAGAAAACACACAAAAACATACACACCCACCCTCACAGAGGCATCCACAGAAAATACACAAAGACCTACATATATGCACACACACACACACACACATCCTCACAGACACACCCACAGAAAATGCATAAAGACTGACACACACACCCTCACAGAGACATCCACAGAAAATGCACTAAGACAGATGCACACACCCTCACAGAGAGACCCACAGAAAAAAAATACATACACACTCATAGAGACACCAACAAAAGCACAAAGACATAAACACAGACACCCACAGAAACACTCACAGGAGGTAAAATGTCTGCACATTGCCATCCCCTAAATCAACAGTGTGTGACATGCATGATAAAAAATAGCAGATATTAAGATATAACTTTTTAAAGAATCATATTTGTAAATGTGCAAACAAAAATACTTTTGTGAATTTAAAATTGTACATTAATGATCTGTCAGAATGGGTAGATGAAGAAAAACATAATTTATGTAAGAACTTACCTGATAAATTCATTTATTTCATATTAGCAAGAGTCCATGAGCTAGTGACGTATGGGATATACATTCCTACCAGGAGGGGCAAAGTTTCCCAAACCTCAAAATGCCTATAAATACACCCCTCACCACACCCACAAATCAGTTTAACGTATAGCCAAGAAGTGGGGTGATAAGAAAAAAGTGCGAAAGCATAAAAAATAAGGAATTGGAATAATTGTGCTTTATACAAAAAAATCATAACCACCACAAAAGGGTGGGCCTCATGGACTCTTGCTAATATGAAATAAATGAATTTATCAGGTAAGTTCTTACATAAATTATGTTTTCTTTCATGTAATTAGCAAGAGTCCATGAGCTAGTGACGTATGGGATAATGACTACCCAAGATGTGGATCTTCCACGCAAGAGTCACTAGAGAGGGAGGGATAAAATAAAGACAGCCAATTCCGCTGAAAATAATCCACACCCAAAATAAAGTTTAAATCTTATAATGAAAAAAACTGAAATTATAAGCAGAAGAATCAAACTGAAACAGCTGCCTGAAGTACTTTTCTACCAAAAACTGCTTCAGAAGAAGAAAACACATCAAAATGGTAGAATTTAGTAAAAGTATGCAAAGAAGACCAAGTGGCTGCTTTGCAAATCTGATCAACTGAAGCTTCATTCCTATACGCCCAGGAATTAGAAACTGACCTAGTAGAATGAGCTGTAATCCTTTGAGGCGGAGATTTACCCGACTCGACATAGGCATGATGAAACAAAGATTTTAACCAAGATGCCAAAGAAATGGCAGAAGCCTTCTGACCTTTCCTAGAACCGGAAAAGATAACAAATAGACTAGAAGTCTTTCGGAAATCCTTAGTAGCTTCAACATAATATTTCAAAGCTCTAACTACATCCAAAGAATGCAACGAGTTTTCCTTAGAATTCTTAGGATTAGGACACAATGAAGGAACCACAATTTCTCTACTAATGTTGTTACAATTCACAACCTTAGGTAAAAATTTAAAAGAAGTTCGGAACACCGCCTTATCCTGATGAAAAATCAGAAAAGGAGACTCACAAGAAAGAGCAGATAATTCAGAAACTCTTCTAGCAGAAGAGAAGGCCAAAAGAAACAAAACTTTCCAAGAAAGTAATTTAATGTCCAGCGAATGCATAGGTTCAAACGGAGGAGCTTGAAGAGCCCCCAGAACCAAATTCAAACTCCAAGGAGGAGAGATTGACTTAATAACAGGTTTTATACGAGCCAAAGCTTGTACAAAACAATGAATATCAGGAAGACTAGCAATCTTTCTGTGAAAAAGAACAGAAAGAGCAGAGATTTGACCTTTCAAGGAACTTGCAGACAAACCTTATCCAAACCATCCTGAAGAAACTGTACAATTCTAGGAATTCTAAAAGAATGCCAAGAAAAATGATGAGAAAAACACCAAGAAATGAAAATATATAATAAAATAAAATAATAATATATCTTCCTAGATACAGTTTTACGAGCCTGTAACATAGTATTAATCACAGAGTCAGAGAAACCTCTATGATTGAGAATCAAGCGTTCAATCTCCATACCTTCAAATTTAAGGATTTGAGATCCTGATGGAAAAAAGGACCTTGCGATAGAAGGTCTGGTCTTAACGGAAGAGTCCACGGTTGGCAAGTGGCCATCCGGACAAGATCCGCATACCAAAACCTGTGAGGCCATGCTGGAGCCACCAGCAGAATAAACGAACGTTCCTTTAGAATCTTGGAAAAAGAACTATAGGCGGAAAGATATAAGCAGGATGATACTTCCAAGGAAGTAACAATGCATCCACTGCTTCCGCCTGAGGATCCCTGGATCTGGACAGATATCTGGGAAGCTTCGTGTTTAGATGAGAAGCCATCAGATCTATTTCTGGAAGTCCCCATATTTGAACAATCTGAAGAAATACCTCTGGGTGAAGAAACCATTCGCCCGGATGTAGTGTTTGGCGACTGAGATAATCCGCTTCCCAATTGTCTATACCTGGGATATGAACCACAGAAATTAGACAGGAGCTGGATTCCGCCCATACAAGTATTCGAGAGACTTCTTACATAGCCAGAGGACTGTGAGTTCCTCCTTGATGATTGACATATGCCACGGTTGTGACTTCGTCCGTCTAGAAACAAATGAACAACTCTCTCTTTAGAAGAGGCCACGACTGAAGAGCTCTGAAAATTGCACGGAGTTCCAAAAATGTTGATTGGTAATCTCACCTCCTGAGATTCCCAAACCCCTTGTGCTGTCAGAAACCCCCATACAGCTCCCCAACCTGTCAGATTTGCATCTGTTGAGATCACAGTCTAGGTTGAAGGAACAAAAAGAAGCCCCCTGAACTAAACAATGGTGATCTGTCCACCACGTCAGAGAGTGTCGAACAATCGGTTTTAAAGATATTAATTGAGATATCTTTGTATAATCCCTGCACCACTGGTTCAGCATACAGAGCTGAAGAGGTCGCATGTGAAAACGAGCAAAGGGAATCGCGTCCAATGCAGCAGTCATAAGACCTAGAATTTCCATGCATAAGGCTACCGAAGGGAATGATTGAGACTGAAGGTTTCGATAAGCTGAAACCAATTTCAGACGCCTCTTGTCCGTCAGAGACAGAATCAAGAACACTGAATCTATCAGGAAACCTAAAAAGGTTACCCTTGTCTGAGGAATCAAACAAACTTTTTGGTAAATTGATCCTCCAACCATGTTCTTGAAGAAACAACACTTATAAAAGACTGGAAAGGTTCTTTCTAGAGAAAATGAGCAAAGGGAATTGAATCCAATGCTGTGGCCATAAGACCTAAAACTTCTATGCATATATAGCAACTGAAGGAAATAATAGAGACTAAAAGTAGCGATAGACGGAACCCAATAACATTATCCCTTGTCTGATAGAGACAAGGACAGTGACACAAACTATCTGAAAACCTAAAAAAGGTAACCCTTGTGTGAGGAATCAAGAGCTTTAGAAAAGAAGAGCCTCTAACTATGTCCTGAAGAGTAAGTGAATCATATGAGATTCCGCATCCTCAGAAAATAATCTGAATGAAAACAGAAAAATGAAAATATGCATTTATTGTATCTAATGAAAACAAATAATGCTATCAAAGACCATAAAAAGGCAAAATAGTTTGAATAAAACTCCAAAACCCGGTTCCTCAAAAGAAACTGGAAGAAATACCCCAGAAGATTCCAGGTCTGAGCAGCGCTTGAACCCCATGGGTGCCCAGCCATGCTTCAATAGTACCCAAAATATATAGGACAGAAACACAGTTAAAGAAAGTGTTAGCCTTGCTGGAATAAAATCAAAGAAATTTGGACAAAATAAATTTCAAAGAAGCCTTAACCTGCCCCTTACCAGCCAAGCTGGAATACGGCACGTACATCGCAAAATTAGGGAGCTGATTTCGAACTCCAATTATAGACATGTTACTTGGGAAAGAACTCAGGAATTTGTTCCTTAATAAGAACAACCAAACTAGTATAAGCTTAAAGTTTTAGTCTTAGAACTCAACCTTGAAGCCCAGAGTAACAGTTAAGAATTGAATCCAATTATAAAACAAATAATTGATTATCTTAGAACAAAGGAAATATGGATCTTTTATTTTTTTTTTTTAAAAATCACAAAATTCTTCTAGCTAAAAAAGCTAAAGCCATAGATTAACCCTCATTTGCGAAAATATTCAATAAAATGAAGACACAAATGAAATTATTAGCATGATAGTCCAGTTTAAAGGACCAGCCAATACAGTGGACTTGCATAATCAATAAATGCAAAACAACAAGACAAATGCAACAGCACCTAGTCTAGTAAATGTTGTCCCTTTAACAATGCTAAAATAAATCATAATCTGATACTTGATCTTAAAGTAAACAGAGAAAATGAAGCAATTGCAATATCCAAATAAATCACAGGACCAAGAAAAGTACCTGAAACTAAATAATTTTCCATAAATAAGATACAACTATCTAAAGGAAAATAAATACTATTTTGCTATAGAAACAATAGCATAATTAGTAGAATTAGAGATAGCCCCAATAAATTGGAGAACCCTCCAAATTGAGTTTAACTGCTGGCAAAGAATATAGTTTAAAACCTTTGAAGAAGGAATAAAAGAAAATTCTCAGCCTATTCCATTCCCTAGTATAGGGAATTGGAAAGAAAACCTCTAAAGAAATAAATAGGCAGAAATAATGTCAGCTAGTCTTAAAGAACTAGTTACCTTAATATCCAAAATAATCAACACCTTTTCAACAAAGAACAAATGTACTTTAATAATTGAAAAATAATAAAAAAGTAGATTTGTTAGTGTCAATATCTGATGAAGAAAATTTCTGAAAAAAACATCATCAGAGAAGGATAAATCAGTATGTTGTTGGTCATTTGAAACTTCAATAATTAAAAAAGAAGTGAAAAAGACCTAAAAATTTTATTAGAAGGCACGAAGTCAGACAAAGCCTTTAACATAGAATCAGAAAAATATTTCTTATAAGTCTTCTAAATATTTCTTGAAAGAAAAGAAAATATATAAAGCATAAATACTAATGGATTCCGCATGTAAAAGTATAACATAATATCTTATTACAAACCATAGCTAAAGATAAACATTTATAACATTTAAAATAAATGAACTTAGCTTTGGTAGAACTGAAACTCAGTTAAGCGTTTTTTCCAAAAGTGGCTTCTGATTCAGAGTCCATTTGAGACATCTTGCAATATGTAATAGAAAAAACAACATATAAAGCAAAATTGATCAAATTCCTTAAATGACAGTTTCAGGAATGGGAAAAAAATGCCAATGAACAAGCTTCTAGCAACCAGAAGCAATAAATAATGAGACTTAAATATTGTGGAGACAACAATGACGCTCGAATTTTTTAGCGCCAAAAAAGCCGTCCACATTATTTGGCGCCTAAATGCTTTTGGTGCCAAAAATGGCGCCACATCCGGTAACGCCGACATTTTTTGGCGCAAAAACGTCAAAAAAATGACGCAACTTCCGGCGACACGTATGACGCCGGAAATGACAAGAAAATTTTTGCGCCAAGAAAGTCCGCGCCAAGAATGACGCAATAAAATGAAGCATTTTCAGCCCCCGCGAGCCTAACAGCCCACAGGAAAAAAAGTCAAATTTTAAGGTAAGAAAAAATTGAATTATTCATATGCATTATCCCAAATATGAAACTGACTGTCTGAAAATAAGGAACGTTGAACAGGCAAATAAATGTTTAAACACATATATTTAGAACTTTATATAAAAGTGCCCAACCATAGCTTAGAGTGTCACAGAAAATAAGACTTACTTACCCCAGGACACTCATCTACATGTAGTAGAAAGCCAAACCAGTACTGAACGAGAATCAGTAGAGGTAATGGTATATATAAGAGTATATCGTCGATCTGAAAAGGGAGGTAAGAGATGAATCTCTACGACCGATAACAGAGAACCTATGAAATAGACCCCGTAGAAGGAGATCATTGAATTCAAATAGGCAATACTCTCTTCACATCCCTCTGACATTCACTGCACGCTGAGAGGAAAACCGGGCTCCAAACTGCTGCGGAGCGCATATCAACGTAGAATCTAGCACAAACTTACTTCACCACCTCCACAGGAGGCAAAGTTTGTAAAAATGATTTGTGGGTGTGGTGAGGGGTGTATTTATAGGCATTTTAAGGTTTGGGAAACTTTGCCCCTCCTGGTAGGAATGTATATCCCATACGTCACTAGCTCATGGACTCTTGCTAATTACATGAAAGAAAGTACTTTTGAAAGGTTGACATATGTTTGTTTGTTTACCCATTTTCCCCAACCAAGAGCACCACTTCAAATCTGGTGTACAAATGTTCCCTTCTGGAAATGAAAATGCTGTACTCTATATGGTATTGGTGGAACCATAAGCTGTGGTACTCAGTCTCATACCATTAGATCTGGTTAAAAGATTTAGGCTTGTTTGTATGTATTTCAACATTAAGTCAGCTGTATTGTAAACTGAACAGTGTCAAGTTAACCTGTCTCATTTCAAACACTGACCAATCAAGTATAACATTTTATGCAGATGTAAAAATCTTGAAATGCATCCTGGCATCTGGAAAGTCCTTGCATAAAGGGGCAGTAACTAGAATGTTATATATATATATATATATATATATATATATATAAAAATAACAAAATATCTAGGGCACCTACCATTTGTGTATTGAGGAAACATTTATACATGGTTTTAAATATAGAATCTCTACAGCATTGTCAAATAATCATAAATAAACTGCTGCATATTGCTAAAAAAAATGTGTTTTATGGACCCCTGGCCCCACTATACAACTACCACACTTAAGTTGCAGTCCGAAATTGCACAAAGAAATAAAAAACATTTACTAAGTAAGTCCTACCTCCTCTGCCATCTGACTCAGGCACACACTGTACAAACTGAAGTGCCAAGTCTGTCTCACACTGTGCATAGTGGTTTAGTGCACAGTCAGAAATCCTCTCAAATTCTAGAGCTTTACTCCTTGTAAAGACATTAGTTGCTTGCCTCATCGGGCCCAGCGGGCCCCTAACAGGAGTCACCCATTTCACCACCTGATGGCGGCCCTGGGCAACACAGATGTTTCAACTGCTGTAAATTAAAATACATTTAAAAAATTAAAATCTTATCAAGAACACTATGGAATTTTGAGTGAAACACGCGTTGGCTTGTTTGTATCAAGTTGAATGATCACATGAGAGTCGAGTCACAGTAGTTCTATCTGGAGAGGAGCAATCGTTGTTAACAACAAAGATTCATTCCAAAGGTGCAGTGGAGGACCTGGGGGAGGCAATTTGCCGCAGTCCACTTTGATAAGTTGCTGGGAACTAAGTGGAGGGAGCGAAGGCTGAAAGGTAGGACACGCTTGATCCTTTTTTCTCCAACGATGTGGGATTGAGAAGCCTTTATGAGCCAAGTTGCGAAGGTAACACTCCCTGTCACACTACATGAACTTCCGTTGGCAATTATCAGCTGCTATAACTAACACACACTAATCTGCTTTTGCCTAACAATGATATATGCTTGCAAACTATCTGTGACTGTGACTAATTTGAAACATGATCTTATTATCTCTGCATGCACAAATAGGAGTTTGCTCCTGGAATATGTTGTACTGGACATGCTATTAGCAAGCTTTTCTACTAACAGTATACCAGCGCTGCCCACTACTTATCTGGAAAGAAAGAATTATTTTTATAGAGGCCTACTTATCAAGCCGTCAACTGTGCTGCATTCGCCGGCACCAATACGCTCGCCTGACATCGCCTAGCATCGCTGCCGCGAACCTGAATACGTTCTCCATATTTAACAAAAAAGCTGTCAAAAAGCCGCGCACCAAGTACGGGGCGATGAGCAGCGGACTGTTGTTAACTAACAGTCATCGATCTCGCTGCTCTTCAGCTTTTTCCCAGCTTTATTTGTATACTGTCACTAAACACCCACACTATACTAAACTGTTTAACACCTATACCGCCGCTTCCGGACCCTGCCGCAACTAAATAAACTTATTAACCCCTAAACCGCCGCTCCCGGAGCCCACCGCCACTCTAATAAAGTTATTAACCCCTATCCCCCTATACATTTAAAAAATTTAAATATTATCAAGAACACTATGGAATTTTGAGTGAAACACGCGTTGGCTTGTTTGTATCAAGTTGAATGACCAGATGCAGTTTGTGAGAGTCGAGTCACAGTAGTTCTAGCTTTCTTTCCACTGTTAGTAGAAAAGCTTGCTATTAGCATGTCCAGTTAAGTACAACATCCTCATCGGATGTCTGGAAGATGGAGCCGCTCCGCACCGGATGGATGAAGATAGAAGATGCCGTTTGGGTGAAGACTTCTGCGGTCTTGGATGAAGACTTCGGCCGCTTGGATGAAGACTTCTGCCGGCTTCTTGGAAGATGGATGTCGTATCTTCAAAACTGTAAGTCAATCTTCAGGGGTTAGTGTTAGGATTTTTAAGGGTTTATTGGGTGTGGTTTTTTATTAGATTAGGGTTTGGGCTGCAATAGAGCTAAATGCCCTTTTAAGGGCAATGCCCATCCAAATGCCCTTTTTAGGGCAATGGGGAGCTTAGGTTTTTTTAGTTAGTTTTTTATTTGGGGGGTTAGTTGTGTGGGTGGTGGGTTTTACTGTTGGGGGGGTATTTGTATTTTTTTTTTACAGGTAAAAGAGCTGATTTATTTGGGGCAATGCCCCACAAAAGGCCCTTTTAAGGGCAATTTGTAGTTTATTGTAGGTTAGGGTTTTTTTATTTTGGGGGGACTTTTTTATTTTCATAGGGACCTTAGATTAGGTGTAATTAGTTTAAATCTTTGACAATTTCTTTTTTATTTTTTGTAACTTAGTGTTTATTTTTTTGTGTAACCTACGGCTAGAGTTTTGTCGGTAAGGACCCGCGTAGCTAACGCCGGCTTTTTTCTGGCCGCACCATAAAAATAACTCTGGTATTGAGAGTCCACATAAAGGCTGCGTTAGGCTTCAAAAAAGGAGCGTAGAGCATATTTAACGCAGCTTCAACTCTCGATACCAGAGTTGCTTACGGACGCGGCCAGCCTCAAAAACGTGCTCGTGCATGATTCCCCCATAGGAAAGAATGGGGCTGTTTGAGCTGAAAAAAAACCTAACACCTGCAAAAAAGCCGCGTTCAGCTCCTAACGCAGCCCCATTGTTTGTTATGGGGAAACACTTCCTACGTCTGCACCTAACACCCTAACATGTACCCCGAGTCTAAACACCCCTAGCCTTACACTTATTAACCCCTAATCTGCCGCCCCCGCTATCGCTGACCCCTGCATATTATTTTTAACCCCTAATCTGCCGCTCCGTAAACCGCCGCTACTTACATTATCCTTATGTACCCCTAATCTGCTGCCCCTAACACCGCCGACCCCTATATTATATTTATTAACCCCTAATCTGCCCCCCACAACATCGCCTCCACCTGCCTACACTTATTAACCCCTAATCTGCCGAGCGGACCGCACCACTATCATAATAAAGTTATTAACCCCTAATCCGCCTCACTAACCCTATAATAAATAGTATTAACCCCTAATCTGCCCTCCCTAACATCGCCGACACCTAACTTCAATTATTAACCCCTAATCTGCCGACCGGAGCTCACCGCTATTCTAATAAATGTATTAACCCCTAAAGCTAAGTCTAACCCTAACACTAACACCCCCCTAACTTAAATATAATTTAAATCTAACGAAATTAATTAACTCTTATTAAATAAATTATTCCTATTTAAAGCTAAATACTTACCTGTAAAATAAATCCTAATATAGCTACAATATAAATTATAATTATATTATAGCTATTTTAGGATTAATATTTATTTTACAGGTAACTTTGTATTTATTTTAACCAGGTACAATAGCTATTAAATAGTTAAGAACTATTTAATAGCTAAAATAGTTAAAATAATTACAAAATTACCTGTAAAATAAATCCTAACCTAAGTTACAATTAAACCTAACACTATACTATCATTAAATTAATTAAATAAAATACCTACAATTACCTACAATTAAACCTAACACTACACTATCAATACATTAATTAAATACAATACCTACAAATAACTACAATGAAATAAACTAACTAAAGTACAAAAAATAAAAAAGAACTAAGTTACAAAAAATAAAAAAATATTTACAAACATAAGAAAAATATTACAACAATTTTAAACTAATTACACCTACTCTAAGCCCCCTAATAAAATAAAAAAGACCCCCAAAATAAAAAATGCCCTACCCTATTCTAAATTACTAAAGTTCAAAGCTCTTTTACCTTACCAGCCCTGAACAGGGCCCTTTGCGGGGCATGCCCCAAGAAGTTCAGCTCTTTTGCCTGTAAAAAAAACCACATACAATACCCCCCACCAACATTACAACCCACCACCCACATACCCCTAATCTAACCCAAACCCCCTTAAATAAACCTAACACTAAGCCCCTGAAGATCATCCTACCTTGTCTTCACCTCACCGGGTATCACCGATCGGTCCTGGCTCCAAAATCTTCATCCAACCCAAGCGGGGGCTGGCGATCCATCATCTGGTGGCTGAAGAGGTCCAGAAGAGGCTCCAAAGTCTTCATCCTATCCGGGAAGAAGAGTAGATCCGGACCGGCAACCATCATCTTCCAAGCGGCATCTTCTATCTTCATCCGATGAGGACCGGCTCCATCCTGAAGACCTCCACCGCGGACCCATCTTCATCCGGCGACGTCCAACTGAAGAATGACGGTTCCTTTAAGGGACGTCATCCAAGATGGCGTCCCTCGAATTCCGATTGGCTGATAGGATTCTATCAGCCAATCGGAATTAAGGTAGGAATATTCTGATTGGCTGATGGAATCAGCCAATCAGAATCAAGATCAATCCGATTGGCTGATCCAATCAGCCAATCAGATTGATCTCGCATTCTATTGGCTGATCGGAACAGCCAATAGAATGCGAGCTCAATCTGATTGGCTATTTTTCTTATGTTTGTAAATATTTTTTTATTTTTTGTAACTTAGTTCTTTTTTATTTTTTGTACTTTAGTTAGTATATTTCATTGTAGTTATTTGTAGGTATTGTATTTAATTAATGTATTGATAGTGTAGTGTTAGGTTTAATTGTAGGTAATTGTAGGTATTTTATTTAATTAATTTAATGATAGTATGGTGTTAGGTTTAATTGTAACTTAGGTTAGGATTTATTTTACAGGTAATTTTGTAATTATTTTAACTATTTTAGCTATTAAATAGTTCTTAACTATTTAATAGCTATTGTACCTGGTTAAAATAAATACAAAGTTACCTGTAAAATAAATATTAATCCTAAAATAGCTATAATATAATTATAATTTATATTGTAGCTATATTAGGATTTATTTTACAGGTAAGTATTTAGCTTTAAATAGGAATAATTTATTTAATAAGAGTTAATTAATTTCATTAGATTTAAATTATATTTAAGTTAGGGGGGGTGTTAGTGTTAGGGTTAGACTTAGCTTTAGGGGTTAATACATTTATTAGAATAGCTGTGAGCTCCGGTCGGCAGATTAGGGGTTAATAATTGAAGTTAGGTGTCGGCGATGTTAGGGAGGGCAGATTAGGGGTTAATACTATTTATTATAGGGTTAGTTAGGCGGATTAGGGGTTAATAACTTTATTATACTAGCGGTGCGGTCCGCTCGGCAGATTAGGGGTTAATAAGTGTAGGTAGCTGGCTGCGACGTTGTGGGGGGCAGGTTAGGGGTTAATAAATATAATATAGGGGTTGGCGGTGTTAGGGGCAGCAGATTAGGGGTACATAAGGATAACGTAGGTGGCGGTCGGCAGATTAGGGGTTAAAAAAATTTAATCGAGTGGCGGCGATGTGGGGGGGCCTCGGTTTAGGGGTACATAGGTAGTTTATGGGTGTTAGTGTACTTTAGAGTACAGTAGTTAAGAGCTTTATGAACCGGCGTTAGCCCAGAAAGCTCTTAACTACTGACTTTTTTCTGCGGCTGGTGTTTTGTCGTTAGAATTCTAACGCTCACTTCAGACACGACTCTAAATACCGGAGTTAGAAAAATCCCATTGAAAAGATAGGATACGCAATTGACGTAAGGGGATCTGCGGTATGGAAAAGTCGCGGCTGAAAAGTGAGCGTTAGACCCTTTTTTGAGTGACTCCAAATACCGGAGGTAGCCTAAAACCAGCGTTAGGAGCCTCTAACGCTGGTTTTCACGGCTACTGCCAAACTCCAAATCTAGGCCCTAGTGTTTGTTATTTTTTTGTAACAGTTTTTTTTTGTAACATAGTAATTTTTTAGTGTAGATTTAAATTATTTGAGTAGGGTTAGGTGTTTAAATATATAATATAGTTAATTTAATTTGTAGTTTAATGTAATTTTAGTATAAAAGTTAGGGTAGATTAATTTTTTATTTTAATATAGTTTAATGTAATTTTATTCTAAAAGTTAGGGTAGGTTAATTAATAGTTTAATATAGTTTAATTTAATTTTAATAGTAAGTTTAAATTTATTATACTATAGGTATGAGTTAATATTTAATATAAAGTTAGCGGGTTGTTAGGTTTAGGGGTTAATGACTTCATTTAGTTGCGGTGGGCTCCGGGAGCGGCGGAATAGGGGTTAATAAGTATAATGTAGGTGGTGGTGGTATAGGGGGTGGCAGATTAGGGGTTAATAAGTATAATGTAGGTGGCGGCGGTATAGGGATGGCAGATTAGGGGTTAATAAGTATAATGTAGGTGGCGGCGGTATAGGGGGAGGCAGATTAGGGGTGTTTAGACTCGGGGGTTATGTTAGGGTATTAGGTGTAAACGTTCATTGTATTCTCCCATAGAAATCAATGGGATATCGGGCAGCAGCGAACATGAGCTTTTTTGTTGATAACAATAGTGGACTATGCAGACACATGAAGGAGATATGTATTTTGGTTGATGTATGAATGGGTATTAACCTTTGCTGCACCTGCAATGTCATTTTGTTTTCTGTTCTTGGCCTTAGAACATAATTAATTAATAGGTGTTTTTTTAAACATAAAAGAGTGCTGTATTCCCTGTCTTTATAAAGTTTCTCTAAAATTTAAGATCTTGTTTTTTTCTGGTTGTATATGATAGCGTACTTTAGCACCTGGTCTGCTTTCTTACAAATACATTGCAGGGGACACTGTGATTGCTGCTGGCTGAGGTAAGATGAAATTGGTTGATTGCATGGTGCTGCTTCTGGCTTCATAAAGTTAAAGATTTATTAATCTTGCTGTGAAATTATTAGCTGGGCCGTGGCCCTGTACCGGGCCTTCCAAAGACATAGAGGATACTTTAGAGACCATCCTGTACTACTACTTTTGAAGTCATTTGCACATCATAAGACATAATCAGGCTTGTAAAGTTTCCAGCTAAGGTACAAAATTCTGGGTGGTAACTTAAGAATGATTAGCAGATTACCTTACTGATTACTTCACAGCATGAACAACCAGTGAATGGCTCTTGGCTCATCTCATTTAAATATTTTGGCCAGTGGGCAGCACTTCAGAATGGCTTCTGCTGACTAGTCTGGAGTCATTGATTACATATGACTTCAGGACCATGGGTCACAACCAGACATGCCCCCACTGCACATGTGCATGTGCACATGTAGCGTCAGCTTAGTGGGAGGACAGTGCAGAACAAGGAGCAGAGGACACTAGAGCTGAACACTGCAGGTAAGTAAGTGATATCAGCCCATTGACACCAATGAACCAACTGGCACTAATGAAAGTATACATTTTCTTCCCCTACTGACACCAATGCATTTATAAAGATATATATATATATATATATATATATATATATATATATATATATATATATATATAGTAGTACTAGAACAGTTTGTAGCTCAGCTCCACTGTCAGGGGCAGGCCAAAAAGGGTGCTGTAATCCCTTTAGTCACAATGAATCCACAGAAGAAGGCAGCACCTTGCAGTATAAAAATATATCTTTATTTCCACATGCTGGAATAAAACAGTGACGTTTCGGGTGGAACACCCTTAATGATTAAGGGTGTTCCACCCGAAACGTCACTGTTTTATTCCAGCATGTGGAAATAAAGATATATTTTTATACTGCAAGGTGCTGCCTTCTTCTGTGGATTCATTATATATATATATATATATATATATATATATATATATATATATATATATATATATACCAATCACAATGAAGCAAATCATCCGGTTCTGTTAGATAAAAAGTCCAACTTTAATGGTCAAATTAAAAGTATAACAGACATCAGTAGCAAGCATCTGACATGTTTTGGCCAAGGGCCTTACTCATAGACATGTCAGACGCTTGCTACTGATGCCTGTTATACTTTTAATTTGACCATTAAAGTTGGACTTTTTATCTAACAGAACTGGATGATTTGCTTCATTGTGATTGGTATCAATTTTCCCCTTTTACAAGCCAAGTTGCTGTTTATATCTTTGGAACAGTTTTGGAACTTCATACTATTGCCTTGGAAGTTATCCTTGGGCTAAACACAGCCTCTAAAACAGCTGGAGCTTTATTACCATCTCAGGTTGGCGGAGCGGTATCGACCACGTCATAGACATGTTGGGCCTGATGCTACATTGCACCTACGACACAGACGGAGAGAAAGCGAGGTGGATCCATTCCCCTGTCTTCCTGGAGCGTGGCAGTTGCGGTGCTGTATAGGAAAAGTGTGTGGTGAGAGAAGACCCCTTACCTTTCTCCTGTATTTTCCTTGAGTGTCTTTACATGCTGCCTCCTGCTTGGAGTACAAGTGTTTTGCCCTGTTAAAATTCAAAATTCTTCTACCGAGCTACCACATCCTGAACTTTTTCACAAGGAACTTTTTCCGATTGCTCCTTTCTAGAGCACCTGCAGTCTGTGACTTTTTCTTCTATATATATATATCTATATATATATATATATATATATATATATATATATATATATATCAGATCCTGGACACATCCGGGTAAAATTTACCGGGTCTTGAAGTAACTTGGGTTAAGAACCATGGGTCTAAAGGGTCATTTGTCACCTTTGTCACCAAAATGCCATAAAAAAATGTAGCATTAGTTGCTTTTTCCATGGATGATTCAACTAAGAAGATGCTTTTTTGTAATGTTTATTCATTTCATGCAACTATTCAATAACAAACTTAATTTTCCATCCTTGCTAGAATGCTGAATGAACAATATCATTATGAGAAAAAGATTGTGTTTTTATGTTTCTTTGGTGGTGGACTAAGACTGATCATAGTTGTGAATTAAGTTTACGTATATATCATTATTAGAAAAATGTTCTTTTTGCAGATCTCCAAAGATCACACAAATTATCCAGCTAGATCAGAGTTCAAAAGTCCTAGATAGGAGGAAACATTTAAACCTCTTTTTAGATTGCAAATAAAATAAAAGTACAAGTACTCCAGAAAAAGAATCTAGCAACAAAATGAATGATGCCATTCCAGCTATTCCAGAAATAATTCTTCCTTTCACATACAGGATGAATTATTTTGAAAAGATATGGCTATCACTGATTCTTGTGTAAACAATGAAGTTTCACAAGGACATAGGATAAGATTTCTAAAGAGTTATAGAATAAAGCATTTAAGAATAAACATTTGTATTCCCAAGGGTATCTAAACAAAAGCTAGAGTGGCTATTCTGATAAACTCAAAGTTATCAAAACAGTCTGATAACAAAATATGAAAAAAGGTTTTATTCAGTACGGCTATTTGTGCTGTTATGGGCCCCTAACCACCACAATCCCAAGGCAAAAAAATAAACCCTCCATTATTAACCCCCGTCTGCCACAACACCAAAGCAAAAATCCCCCCCTCCACTATTAACATAGAAACAAAGATTTTAACAGCAGCTAAGAACCATAGACCCAACAAGTCTGTCCAATATTTCTGAAGAGTATAAACTTATATAGTTGGTAGGATAGCCTTATGCTTAACTCAAGCATTATTTAAGTCCCCCACAGTGTTTGTCATTACTACCTCTTGTTGAAGTTTATTCCATGAATCAATCACCCTTTCTGTAAATAAATTACTCCTGAATCTACTACCCTTCAGCTTGAGAATTTTTTTTTTTTAATAATTTTTTATTGAGATATTTGTCGGTAACAAACAACAATAGATGTCCAATGACAAGCAAAAAAAAAAGAAGTAACAGCAATGCATATATTGAACTTGCAGGTATAAGTAGGAATACTGGGTACATTCACAGGAATAATATATATGAGCGCAGCATTATAATATCACATAGCTAAATTGATTGCATAATAAACATTGTTCGAGCACGTCTATGACTCTGTAAGGCTGCTCATAATGACAAACTCAAGTACATCTTAAGTTCACTGCTCTAGCTGTAACCCATCTATATAAGACAACAATAATAGCATATATGGACATATTATGATATCTCTTTTCATTATATAATACAATTATGTGGTAACTACTGAACCGGTCACTTTTGGACTAACTGTATACCTAAAATCATGACTAATGGTAGTTACATAGGACCACTCTTGGGCCACATGATATAATTTGCAAATTGAACATATGATAATGCTTATATTGTGGTTGCTTTTGGTAGAGAAGATAAAAAGTAAATATCAGTGACACTGAGTATAGCTTGGCAACCATTGCTATATGTAGACAAGGTTAAGGATTTGATCTAGAAGGTAAAAGGGTAGATTAAAACATTTTGGATGATTTAGTCAAATGGCCCCTCCCGGCAGCTCCCACTCTTTAGTAGTTAACAGCTCTATTAAATTTAGTTTTAGAGCCTTGCTCACTAAATTAATAACAAAGTAAAATACAATACAATAACCCTCCCCATGGCTAAAGCATGGCTTGAACCAAAGTGAATGTATATGCGTTTAGAGAAGGTAGACTCTTATGTTAAACTGAGGATTAATTACAAAATTTGTATGGGCTTTTATAACCCTTATATGGAACTCCTGATTAGGGGGACCCAATGCATAGTTAGCTCTAAGGGCACCCACTGTTTATGCAAAATTGTCAGGTTATAGCCGGCCACATCCACCCGCACTAGTATCTGCTTCCCCTCAGGTGCTCTTCCAATCCTGGGAGTGATGAGAACAGATGCAACATCCGAGTCTCTATATCTTTGGTGTCGTAGAGTAACTTCTTGCAGCTTCATGATCGGTTCCCTCTGCGGAGCTGAGGTATGCTGAGTAGCCTCTGTCACACTGAAAGGAGGCTACGAGTGGCTATGCTGTGTGTCATGCTCTATTGTGGTCACCATTTGCAGCTCCGTGTTTGGTTGCTTTTGAGCGCAGACTTTCGTGATAGATATAAGGTGATTAACTTCTTGTAGCCTCACGGACGGTTCCTCTCGAGGAGCCAAAGTATGCTTAGTATCCTCTGTAGCGTGGAAAGGAGGCTGAGAGTGGCTATGCTGTGTGTCAAGCTCCATTGCAGTCGCCATTTGCAGCTCCGTGTTCGGTAGCTTTTGAGGGCGGGCTTTCGTGATAGATAGAAGGTAAGCAAAATTATTGTCCATTTTCTGAGCTAGAGCGACCAAGAGGGCATGTATTTTGTTATATGATGTCTCATCTATATTTACGAGTGTCTTTACCACCTAGTATTAGCAGTTAGATGAACCTGGTTTACCCGATGGACCGGGGGGGATATACTGATGATAGAAGGTTGCTGCCGTGCCTGTCCAGAAGTCCTGTATAGTGGTTCTGTAGGTGTGATCTCCGTACAATATATATCATTAGGTTCAGTTGTGCTTCATAAAACTAGTTCCATGGGAAAAGATTCTGATTTTTAAGCTGTACAATGAATAATCAGCATAATATCCTTATGAGGTCTGGAGCTTTTGAGTTTTGCGTCTTGGCATGGTGGCTGCTAGGACACTCCCCCCAAGAATTTTTCTTTTTATGTAAAACAGTTACAGCCTCAGCTTTACTAAACTTTACTAAGCCCCTTAATATACTCTAAAGTTACTATCATATCCTTTGCCACCAGACCCCTACTGGTAAAATCCCCTCCAATTAATCTCATAACCACTAATCAACTACCCACCACTGACCCCCTCACTGCAAGGCCCCCCTCCACCTAAAGTGACTCTTACCCTAAGCCACCCTAACCTAAAACCCCCACCTCTCTGATACCCCCCAAACAGCTGTTTAGCCCTCCACCCTCCCACTGCTCTTCGCCATGTTTGTTACTAGCAGCTAGTCTGCCAGTAACATGATTCTTATTTTTTTTATTTTATATTTAATATATCTTTTTTTTTTGCCCTCCCCTCCTCACCCCTCTAAGCGATAGCTATATTTCTGTAGTGTAGGGCCCCCCTATAAAAAAAAGTCGTAGTGTAGTTGCCGGTCCCTCCCTTCAAAACTAATTTTCTGTAGTGTAGAGACATGCCCCTCCCTCCCAATCCCATGTTAGCCAGCCCACACCTCCCACCTGCACCAAAATTTGTTACAGACAGTGTCACTGTCTGTAATGATCTTGCAATCTGGCTTCATATGGAAAGGGAGCATGATCAGTGATATGTTACTATATGAAGGCAGATGCTTGAAGCCCACAAACATCAAGTCTGTATAGGCTTCCTATAGGTCTGACACAGATCTACTTTATGTGGTACGCTGGGCCTTCCGCTGCTTAGAGCTACAACAGTTTGGGTGAAGTGGTTAACAAAAAAATCTACTTACTGTCCCACGTCTTCTGCCCAGCATCTTAAATTTTGATCCAGGAAAGCAGTAATCACCTTCCCACCATTACACTCCTCACTGTAAGATCCACCCCCTTTGGTGTCCTTTTCTCTGTATTTACATATTTTTAATGAAGAACACCATGACAAGAGTTACGAGAATACAACCCAATATAATTTACATCAGTAAAGAACAAATAAGACATATAACACTTATATCTCATACCTATAACTTGACTCCATATATGCAAATACGCAATAAAAGCACAGATATCAAAGTTGGGTTGAAAAGGCCGCAGCTCCACATTTATTAACAAACATATCAAACATTGTAACCATAAATACATAAATAACTGTAAACATAATACCTATAAAGCCCCAGGAGGTGCTTGCCCTAACGTAGCCCAAAATTAAGCCACATCCTCACAAATAATCCACCTCCCCTGGACACACAGGGGGTACACCCCAATATTTCCACCAGCTGTCTCCACCCAGCAAGTACCCCCTGCCATCCCACTGTGACACTTCTCACACCTTGAAGATTCAAAGAGGGCCTGCTTCCTGTCTACTCCCCCTTTTAAGCCTTCCTATCCTCCACCCCCTTAGCCCTCCCCTTGCTATTGCCTGATTGAGGGTCAAAAACCCTCCCTTCTGTATTCTCAGGGTCCGGGCTCACTTGACCCCATATATGCAAATACGCAATAAAAGCACAGACACCAAAAGTTGGGTTAGAAAGGCCGCAGCTCCACATTTATTATCAAACATTGTAACCATAAATACATAAATAACTGTAAACATAATACCCATAAAGCCCAAGGAGGAGCTTGCCCTAATGTAGCCCAAAATTAAGCCACATTCTCACAAATAATCCACCCCCCCTGGACACCCAGGGGTACACCCTAATATTTCCACCAGCTGTCTCCACCCAGCAAGCACCCCCCGCACAGGCAAGGTGATCAACGCCATGCTACACAGCTGCAAGGCCTTCAACACCCCTTCCCATAAGTTAAAATTGAACAGGTGTCAACCAACATCATTTAAGTGAACTTTATCATCTGCGAAGAAACATCTACCAGAGTCCCCTTCGACTTCCACATGCCTAAGTGACACTCCCCCAATATTTTGTACAAACTTACTTATCGTTCTGTTAATCTTCCTTCTGGAAGCCTCCAGCCACCCTACGTCCCACGCTACCCTCCACCACCATCTGGTCTCAATCTCTGACCAAATCAAAATCAGCCCAGGGAACAGTACCTTTAATCTCTCCATATCCATTTTTATCATGTCCACCAATGTGTTTTGAGGAAGATAACCGAAATCATTTCCACCCGCATGAATCAGTAACATACCTGATGCTGGACACTTTTGGGGCAGTAGCTGCTGATTTCAGTATCCCAGTGGCAGAAGACAAAATGGAAGGGCCCTGCACATCTTTTAATTTTCTGGGAATTCGTACAGTTGCAAGAAAAAGTATGTGAACCCTTTGGAATGATATGGATTTCTGCACAAATTGGTCATAAAATGTGATCTGATCATCATCTAAGTCAAAACAATAGACAATCACAGTCTGCTTAAACTAATAACACACAAAGAATGAAATGTTGCCATGTTTTTATTGAACACACCATGTAAACATTCACAGTGCAGGTGGAAAAAGTATGTGAACCCTTGGATTTGATAACTGGTTGAACCTCCTTTGGCAGCAATAACTTCAACCAAACATTTCCTGTAGTTGCAGATCAGATGTGCACAAAACGGTCAGGAGTAATTCTAGACCATTCCTCTTTACAGAACTGCTTCAGTTCAGCAATATTTTTGGGATGTCTGGTGTGAATCACTTTCTTGAGGTCATGCCACAGCATCTCATTTGGGTTGAGGTCAGGACTCTGACTGGGCCACTTCAGAAGGCGTATTTTCTTCTGTTTAAGCTATTCTGTTGTTGATTTACTTCTATGCTTTGGGTCATTGTCCTGTTGCAACACCCATCTTCTGTTGAGCTTCAGCTGGTAGACAGATGGCCTTAAGTTCTCCTGCAAAATGTCTTGATAAACTTGGGAATTCATTTTTCCTTCGATGATAGCAATCCATCCACGCCCTGACGCAGCAAAGCAGCCCCAAACCATGATGCCCCCACCACCATACTTCACAGTTGGGATGAGGTTTTGATGTTGGTGTGCTGTGCCTCTTTTTCGCCACACATAGTGTTGTGTGTTTCTTCCAAACAACTCAACTTTGGTTTCATCTGTCCACAGAATATTTTGCCAGTACTGCTGTGGAACATCCAGGTGCTCTTGTGAAAACTGTAAACGTGCAGCAATGTTTTGTTTGGACAGCAGTGTCTTCCTCTGTGGTATCCTCCCATGAAATCCATTCTTGTTTAGTGTTTTACGTATTGTAGATTCGCTAACAGGGATGTTAGCATTTGCCAGTGACTTTTGTAAGTCTTTAGCTGACACTTTAGGATTCTTCTTCACCTCATTGAGCAGTCTGCACTGTGCTCTTGCAGTCATCTTTACATGACGGCCACTTCTAGGGAGAGTAGCAGCAGTGCTGAACTTTCTCCATTTATAGACAATTTGTCTTACCATGGACTGATGAACAGCAAGGCTTTTGGAGAAACTTTTATAAACCTTTCCAGCTTTATGCAAGTCAACAATTCTTAATCGTAGGTCTTCTGAGAGCTCTTTTGTGCGAGGTATCATTCACATCAGGCAATGCTTCTTGTGAAAAGCAAACTCAGAACTGGTGTGTGTTTTTTATAGGGCAGGGCAGCTGTAACCAACACCTCCAATCTCATCTCATTGATTTGACTCCAGTTGGCTGACATCTCACTCCAATTAGCTCTTGGAGATGTCATTAGTCTAGGGGTTCAGATAATTTTTCCACCTGCACTGTGAATGTTTACATGGTGTGTTCAATAAAAACATGGCGACATTTCTTTCTTTGTGTGTTATTAGTTTAAGCAGACTGTGATTGTCTATTGTTGTGACTTAGATGATGATCAGATCACATTTTATGACCAATTTGTGCAGAAATCCATATCATTCTAAAGGGTTCACATACTTTTTCTTGCAACTGTATTGATTATGCCAGGATGGAGTGTAGCTTACCAGGACAAATTGGCGGATCTACAATCTTCCTTAGCGGCATTGATGGGTAGGAACTACCCTGCTGACTTCTTTGGCACCACACCCAAGAGTGAGACCCTCAAGTTGGTCAGCGGCCATTCTTGAAAGGGATTTGCCATTCTCCCCAACTGTACCTCCTTGTTTAACTTGTCCCTTACCACCCCTGGAAATTCCCTATCAGAAAGCAAATTGCCATAAACCCACGACTCAGGCTGCTCACTGAAAGGAATATGGAATCCTGAACTAAAACCAGACAACAAAAGCTCAGCCTCCACCCTCTTCCCTCTTCTACCAGACATTAATAACCAAGGCACAATCCTTTCTGTGCACGGAACAGCCACCTCTCCTTCCTTCACATCAGCCTTACCTTTCCTGAAACAGCAGGATTGGAGGTGTAGTCCCCCACTGGTGGCACCCTCATGCTTATACTTACAGGCACTCCCAAACTTGCAGGCTCCATTATTGAACTTAAAGCAGAGACATTTTCTGATAGCCATAGCCATTACACTGGCTTGTCCTCCCCCAAAGCCAGTTCCCAAACCCCGAAAGGACTGACTTCCCCGTAGTGGCGTCATAATATTCAGCCAGATCCCCATGTCATGGTTGTCAAATCTCATCTCTGGCCTGAAAACAATCCGTTGCCAAAATTGTTCGTCATAACGCCACCACGCCATCCCACCATATGTCCTATAAGCAAATGCAATCTCATCGTAATAGCAGATCAAAGCCAATCCTTGTTCCAGGAATTTCTCCACCATCACAAGGATACAGTACAGTTTACAAACGATTTTGGTAATCTTCTGTATAATTTCTTCTTCTCCTCCTCTTTCCTCCCAGGCACTGTCTTGGAGTCTTCCTTAATTTCCACAAATTGATCAAGCGGCAGCAATAAAAAGATCTCCAGGAATTACCTTTTCCATATTTTTTCCTTTACCTCTGCCAACAAATGCAATCCCAGCAGCCTAATGGTCAAAGGCACGAACATCTGAAGGACTCCTCTGACACCTTCAACCCTGCTGTTCCAGATCCCTGACCACCTGTCATCTGGGAACTACCTGCTCCCTTTTGCCCTTTGTTCACATTCATCCATGCCCCAGCTGCTGACCCACCTTCTTTTCCATGGTCCTGCACTGCCTCCCGCCCTTCCACCTGCGCTATCAACTCCTTGAGTCCCGTAAAGTGCATCCATCCCTTCATGGACACTAGTAGCAATCACAGTCTGTGACACCTCACCTGAAGAAGTAGGTGTTGTTGCTGGTCCTGTAATCGGCGCTGTCAGACAAGGCGTAGTTCCAGCAGCCTCCCTGACCGTGTCCACCACCCTCGAGTTGCCAAGGTCCTGCCCTGTGGTCCTCCTGGGCACTGAACGCCTCCGTGACCGAGAGCGTGAACTAGGTGCACTGGTCTGGTCCCTGCATTGCTGATCCAACCAGGACCAGGTTGGATATATCTGGTCCCTGCCTCTGTTGCCTCTAGGATAAAGGGACCGTGGGCATCCCCTGTTGCTCTCTGCTCCTGCTTGGCTGCTCCTCCTGGTATCCCTCGTCCATCCCATGCTCGGCCTCTGCTACTGTAACAAGAAAGCATCAGGCCATAAAACATTCCTATGCCTCTCCCGACCCAAGGACACCTCCCGAACATTGCGGCCACCAGCCCCACTCTCCATTTGCCTCTTCACCAAGCCAGAGCCCCCAGCTCCACCATCTACTCCCGCTGTGAATGTCTGTAGTAATTGAGCCATATCACTCACCCCGCTCAAGTCAACGGGTCCTGCCTCAGTCTGCTTCTTTGTGTCCTCCTTCTTGAAATCACTGTAGCAGTCCACTAGGTGTAAGGAGTCCCCTTTCACCTCCAACGGCTCCGCGCTCAGGTCCTGAATGCCCATGGCACTTCCTGTCTCAACAGCGTAATGACAAGACACCGTGAAACATTGCCCCCCACACCCGCCCCCCCCCAACCCCCCAGCCCTGGGACACCTCCAATTCCCACAGTGATCAAGAGAATTGAAAGGGAAAAACAATCAAAAGGGGGGAGGGAGGGGGTTGGGGGGGCAAACAGCAACAAGCGAAAGGAGGGGCAGAGAAAAATCCCAGGAGGAATAAGGAAAAAAGGGGGGGGGGGGAAAGAGAGATGGGGGAAAAAGGGGGGAAGAGAGATGGGGGGAGAAAAGAGGGGGAGATGGGGGACAGAGATAAAGGGAAATTAAATGGGTCCATTTGCCCACATCACACAGTGGTGAGTGCTAGTTTCAATGCAAACTTTCTACTTGCACTCTGTCAAAATGTTAGCCTTGATTAGTCAACCATCATTGCACCCCCCCACCACCTCATCCCCTGCAACCCACTGCGGCTTTCCTTAATTCTGCCTTAACAGGCTGCAGCCTTATGTCTCCCTGCAGACGTTTATTAATTCCCTAATAAGCACGTGGAGTCCTTCCACTTCCTTGCTGTTACCCACTTTTGAGCCGTGATGCGTACCCCCCAGTAGCATGTACCTGCTCTCCCCGCCCTGCTGGCACCCTCCCACTCCCGGTCCATTGCGGACCCCTCCCCAGTCCTCATTGGTGGCCCAGCAGCACTTACAATCACCTCCCTGTGATACGTCGCTCCTCCATGTGGCCGCCATGCACTGTGGCCTAGTCTCTGCTCCCGCATCGTGACTCCTCCCCTTCAGTGCAACGCCAGTCCTCTGCACCTCTTCGGCCATTGCCTGTGCTGCCCGGCCTCTCCTGCACCTGCTGGCACCCGGTACCAATCCACCTCTCGGCCTCCTCTTCACCCCCGCCTCAGGACTCAGGCGTTCTGGAGGTTTTGAACACTCTGTGGGTCTTGTGCGTTGCTCCACCTCCTCCTGCAATGCCGGTCTCTCGCGTCCTCTGGTCTGCACAGCTGCCTGCCCCAGAGCCATTTGCAGCTGCTGGGACACCCAGGCAGCCCCTCTCTCCTGGAACAAGGTAGTCGCCATCTCCAACAGGGCCTGCAGGTCTGTCATTGCTCAGCTTCGGTAAGAAGGTGTGAGAGATCCAAAGAGGACTTGCTTTCTGTCTACTCCCCCTTTTAAGCCCGCCACTCCCTTATCTCTCCCGTTGCTATTGCCTGATTGAGGGTCTCTGTAGTCTCAGGGTCCGGGCTCACTATCGGCTAGATTATGAGTTTTGCGTTGCGGCTTTTAATAGCGCTGCTATCAGGAGTCGTGTTGGTATAGCTATATTTCAAGCATTTTAGCCTGTAACGCAAAGTCAATCCCGCACTCAAAAAAATTATGTTTTTGCGTGGGATTTCCATAGCGCCGGTATTACAGGTTGTGTGGTGATGCTAAAATGCTTTCGTTACAGCCTATACCGACATGATCCATACCGCAATCTGAGACCAGTAGTTATGAGTTTTGTGCAACAAAAATGTTTCACAAAACTCATAAATAAAGTGTTACAAAGTATACTAACACCCATAAACTACCTATTAACCCTTAAACCGCTACCCTCCCGCAACGCAAACATTATATTAAACCTATTAACCTAGAATCTTCCGTCCACCCACATCGCCAACACTATTTAAATATAGTAACCCCTATTCCCCCGCACCCCGCCATCGCCATCAATATAATAAAGTTATTAACCCCTATTCTGCCGCTCCCCGACTTTGTTGTCAATAAATAAAGTTATTATCCCCTTAACCTCCGGCCTCCCACATCTCCGCCACTAAATAAACCTATTAACCCCTAAACCGCCGGCCCCCCACATTGCAAAACACTAAATTAAACTATTAACCCCTAAATCTAACACCCCCGTACAATATACCTATCTTTAAATAAATAAAAACTTACCTGTGAAATTAAAAAAACCTAAGTTTAAACTATCAATTAACCTAACATAACTATTATAATAAAATTGAAAAAACTACCAATTAAAAAAACTAAGGGCTTGATTTAGAGTTCTGCGGACAAAGGGGTGCGCTAGCTATGCAGGCCTTTTTCCCCCCGCACCTTTTAAATACAGCTGGTATTTAGAGTTCACAGAAGGGCTGCGTTAGGCTCCAAAAAAGGGAGCGTAGAGCATATTTACCGCCACTGCAACTCTCAATACCAGCGTTGCTTACGGATGCGGCCAGCTTCAAAAACGTGCTCGTGCACGATTTCCCCATAGGAAACAATGGGGCTGTTTGAGCTGAAAAAAAACCTAACACCTGCAAAAAAGCAGCGTTCAGCTCCTAACGCAGCCCCATTGTTTCCTATGGGAAAACACTTTCTAAGTCTGCACCTAACACCCTAACATGTACCCCGAGTCTAAACACCCCTAACCTTACACTTATTAACCCCTAATCTGCCGACCCCGCTATCGCTGACCCCTGCATATTATTTTTAACCCCTAATCTGCCACTCCGTACACCGCCGCAACCTACATTATCCCTATGTACCCCTAATCTGCTGCCCCTAACACCGTCGACCCCTATATTATATTTATTAACCCCAAATCTGCCGCCCCCGCTATAGCTGACCCCTGCATATTATTATTAACCCCTAATCTGCCGCTCCGTACACCGCCGCAACCTACATTATACCTATGCACCCCTAATCTGCTGCCCCTAACACCGCCGACCCCTATATTATATTTATTAACCCCTAATCTGCCCCCCACAACGTCGCCTCCACCTACCTACAATTATTAACCCCTAATCTGCCGACCGTACCTCACCGCTACTCTAATAAATGTATTAACCCCTAAAGCTAACTCTAACCCTAACCCTAACACCCCCCTAAGTTAAATATAATTTAAATCTAACGAAATAAATTAACTCTTATTAAATAAATTATTCCTATTTAAAGCTAAATACTTACCTGTAAAATAAATCCTAATATAGCTACAATATAAATAATAATTATATTGTAGCTATTTTAGGATTTATATTTATTTTACAGGCAACTTTGTAATTATTTTAACCAGGTACAATAGCTATTAAATAGTTAATAACTATTTAATAGCTACCTAGTTAAAATAATTACAAAATTACCTGTAAAATAAATCCTAACCTAAGTTACAATTAAACCTAACACTACACTATCAATAAATTAATTAAATAAATTACCTACAAATAAATACAATTAAACCTAACACTACACTATCAATAAATTAATTAAATAAATTACCTACAATTATCTACAATTAAACCTAACACTACACTATCAATAAATTAATTAAATACAATACCTACAAATAAATACAATTAAATAAACTAACTAAAGTACAAAAAATAAAAAAAACTAAGTTACAAAAAATAAAAAAAATAAGTTTCAAACATAATAAAAATATTACAACAATTTTAAGATGGTTGCCGGTCCGGATCTACTCTTCTGCCCGGATAGCATGAAGACTTTGGAGCCTCTTCTGGATTGATAGAAGACTTCAGCAGGATGATGGATCTCCAGTCCCCGCTTGGGCTTGGATGAAGATTTCGGATCCTGGAGCGATCGGTGATACCTGGCATGGTGAAGACAAGGTAGGAAGATCTTCAGGGGCTTAGTGTTAGGTTTATTTAAGGGGGGTTTGGGTTAGATTAGGGGTATGTGGGTGGTGAGTTGTATGTTGGGGGGGGGTATTGTATGTTTTTTTTTCCAGGCAAAAGAGCTGAATTCTTTGGGGCATGCCCCGCAAAGGGCCCTTTTAAGGGCTGGTAAGGTAAAAGAGCTTTTCTATTTTAATTTTAGAATAGGGTAGGGCATTTTTTTTTATTTTGGGGGGCTTTGTTATTTTATTAGGGGGCTTAGAGTAGGTGTAATTAGCTTAAAATTGTTGTAATATTTTTATTATGACCCTGGGGAAGTCTCCCTATGGGTGATGGGGGAAACCAGACGTGGACTCCTTGCCCAGTGTGCTTAGAGGAATGTGGCTGCACCTCACTGACGATGCCCATAGGAGGCCGAAACGATCGTCTGGGGTTGTCATGTTCCTTGTTCAGAGGAGAATTGCCTGGTATTTCGGGGCTGGACTGACCTTACTTGGCAGGATCAGACTGATATACTTCAGGAAAGTTTTCTTCTGTGAAAAGCGCACTGGTCTAAAAGAGGCTGCTTCCGGGTGGTAAATCGCCATAGAACAAGCCACTGAGCTGTTGTTCGTTCCTGGTAGAGCCCTTCTCTCTTTGTATGCCAATATTTTTATTATGTTTGTAAATATTTTTTATTTTTTGTAACTTAGTTCTTTTTTATTTTTTGTACTTTAGTTAGTTTATTTCATTGTATTTATTTGTAGGTATTGTATTTAATTAATTTATTGATAGTGTAGTGTTAGATTTAATTGTAGATAATTGTAGGTATTTTATTTAATTAATTTATTGCTAGTGTAGTGTTAGGTTTAATTGTAACTTAGGTTAGGATTTATTTTACAGGTAATTTTGTAATTATTTTAACTAGGAAGCTATTAAATAGTTATTAACTATTTAATAGCTATTGTACCTGGTTAAAATAAATACAAAGTTGCCTGTAAAATAAATATTAATCCTAAAATAGCTACAATATAATTATTCGTTAGATTGTAGCTATATTAGGGTTTATTTTACAGGTAAGTATTTAGCTTTAAATAGGAATAATTTATTTAATAAGAGTTAATTTATTTCGTTAGATTTAATTTATATTTAGCTTAGGGGGGTGTTAGGGTTAGGGTTAGAATTAGCTTTAGGGGTTAAAAAATTTATTAGAGTAGCGGTGAGGTACGGTTGGCAGATTAGAGGTTAATGCTTGAAGTTAGGTGGCGGCGATGTTAGAGAGGGAAGATTAGGGGTTAATACTATTTATTATAGGGTTATTGAGGCGGGAGTGAGGCGGATTAGGGGTTAATAACTTTATTATAGTAGCGGTGAGGTCCGTTCGGCAGATTAGGGGTTAATAAGTGTAGGTAGGTGGCGGCGACGTTGGGGGCGGCAGATTAGGGGTTAATAAATATTATGTAGGTGTCGGCGGTATTAGGGGCAGCAGATTAGGGGTACATAGGGATAACGTAGGTGGCGGCGGTGTGCGGTCGGCAGATTAGGGGTTAAAACATTTTATTAGAGTGGTGGCGATGTGGGGGGGCCTCGGTTTAGGGATACATAGGTAGTTTATGGGTGTTAGTGTACTTTAGAGCACAGTAGTTAAGAGCTTTATGAACCGGCGTTAGCCCAGAAAGCTCTTAACTACTGACTTTTTTCTGTGGCTGGAGTTTTGTTGTTAGATTTCTAACGCTCACTTCAGCCACGACTCTAAATACCAGCGTTGAAAAGATAGGATACGCAAATGGCGTAGGGGGATCTGCGGTATGGAAAAGTCGCGGCTGGAAAGTGAGCGTTAGACCCTTTCCTGACTGACTCTAAATACCGAAATGTGAAAGGTGTACTCAGGCGCCAACAATACTGAGGCTAAGGTTAAAAATGAGGATTTATTACATATAATTTACTCACAAAATATACAAATACATATACATATAAAGCTGCATGGATCCACGCTAAAATGGTCTAAAAATATTTCTAAAAATTCTAAAACAATCTAAAAACAATCTATTATGGAAGTGAGGAACAGACTGTTAAGTGTGTCCCAATGCGGTACAATTGGTCCCTAAAAGTTACTGAGGGCAAATACCCAGTGGGCCGCCAGTTGCTTTAGCCCCAGCCACCAAGTGCTTTCACTGTGTTTGCTGCAAAACTGTATTTATTCTGAAATGATTTTGCAGCTGTTGGACCGCAGGTTAATTTAGCCCTTCCCCGGCCCACCATTGAAGGGCTTCCGGTGGGAGGTGTGATGCTGATCGCGCGATAAAGGAGCGTGCTCAAGCTCACCACCTAAGTGTATCCCTAGGCACTGCCACTGATCTTTGCCTTTGCCGGGATAAGAAAACCCATTCCTCTGTGGGTCACGATACCGGGTACGCTAGCATGATGGAGCAATCTATATAAATGTGAGATGAAGGATCCTAACTAATGTGGGTGATATACCACGCCACACACGCACTTACTGGAGCAGGTAGCGGAAGGAGCAGTGTGGGCAGCGGAATCAGCAAAGTCACAGCAGGCAGATCATAGTTCCTGTAGAGAGACAGCTGTGCTGTAGGTTGGCTCCGGTAGGCGCAGGATATCCAGAGCAGCAGGGCAGTCTCCAGGATAGGAGCAGTGAGTTTTGCCCAATTCCAAAAGGATTCTGCTGCAAAGGGCCAAATTAGGCAGCGAGGCACCATAACCTTCACAGAAGGTAGGGAAATTGCTATGTACTTACAATTTTTTCTTATAATTGTAACACTACATTGTGAGAGGTGCTCGCATCAGCATTATATTAATGTTCACTCTCATTGTGGAACTTTTCAAAAGCTCTGTTGCCATTTGTCAATAAGGCCTGGTGGATGTTATTTACATAAGAAAGTAACCTTTTAAATAGCAAGAAGGAATAGGTTCTGTTCAATAGGGTGTGTCTGCATTAGTTACACTGTCACAGCAGTCTGGCTTTCAGGTTATGTGCTTCATTGGAAAGTGATGTGTATATCCCCTTAATATTGTGGTGTACTGTACTGTACTTTGATGAAGCTCATGTGTGCATGTGTGTGGTGTGCATGCATATGATTATGTGTATGTGTAGTGTGTGTATGTGGAGTATATGTAGTGTGTGTGTGTGGTGTGCGTGCATATGATTGTGTGTGTGGTGTTTGTGCATATGATTGTGTGTGTATGTGTAGTGTGCATGCATATGAGTGTGTGGTGTGCATATGAGTGTGTGTATGTGGTGTATGTGTAGTGTGTGTTGTGTGCATGCCTATGAGTGTGTATGTGTGTGTTTGTTGTGCGTGCATTTGAGTGTGTGCATGTGTAGTGTGCGTGCATTTGAGTGTGTGTATGTGTGGTGTGCATGTGATGTGAATGTGGTGTATGTGTGGTGTGCATGCATATGAATGTGTGTATGTGTTGTATGTGTGGTGTGCATGTATATGAATGTGTGTATGTGTGGTGTGCATGCATATGACTGTGGGTATGTGTGGTGTGAGTATATGTAGTTTGTGTGTATTGTTGTGTATCTGTGGTGTGTGTGCATATGATTGTGTGTATATATTTAGTGTGCCTGCATATGAGTGTGCTTGTGTGTATGGGAGGGCCACTTTGCCTTAAAATGCCCGGGCCTATTTTTGTTCCCAGTCCGGCCCTAATGTCTATGGGGAAATCGTGCACGAGCACGTCAAAGCAGCTCAAAGCAGCGCTGGTATTTGTGTGCGGTATGGAGTGCAACACTGCCATATTGCCCGCAAACGCTGTTTTTTGCAAACCTGTAATAGCAGCGCTATTAAAGGTGAGCGGTGGAAATAACTTGCAAGTTAGTAGCGAGCCACTCATAATGCAAAACTCGTAATCTAGCTGTTAGTGTTTTTATTTTTTGTAATTTTAAGTCTTTTAATTTTTTTTCGTAGTGTTAAGGTTTTTTTAAATGTGTAATTTACGGCTAGATTTAGAGTTTAGCGTTAGCCGTCAAAACCAGCGTTAGAGGCTCCTAACGCTGGTTTTGGGCTACCGCTGGTATTTAGAGTCAGAAAGGGGGAGGTATATCCCAGCGCCAACCAAACCTAATGTGCCTGAGACAGTGGTACCTAGCTACCACTAGGTGAAGACAGAAATGTGAAAGGTGTACTCAGGCGCCAACAATACTGAGGCTAAGGTTAAAAATGAGGATTTATTACATATAATTTACTCACAAAATATCCAAATACATATACATATAAAGCTGCATGGATCCACTCTAAAATGGTCTAAAAATATTTCTAAAAATTCTAAAACAATCTAAAAACAATCTATTATGGAAGTGAGGAACAGACTGTTAAGTGTGTCCCAATGCGGTACAATTGGTCCCTAAAAGTTCACTAGAACTGCTTGTGCAATGCTAAATGCCGACAGCGATTTCTGGCGGACATGTTACACTACAGCGTATCATGTCCGCCAGACATTGTTAAATCGGCCCTATAGACTTCAATGGAGCACAAAGAGTGGGAAGAAAACCTAAGACCTTTACTAGCGCACAAGCCTGATAGCGTTTAGTCAAGTGAGCTATCCCAACATGAAATATGAATATTTTACATTTCAATATTCTTCACATAGCAGAATATGTTCTATTTCTTCTTAAATAAATATTTCTATATATACAGTATCTCACAAGAGTACACCCCTCACATTTTTGTAAATATTTTATTATATCTTTTCATGTGATAACACTGAAGAAATTACACTTTGCTACAATGTAAAGTAGAGAGTGTACAGCCGGCATAACAGTGTAAATTTGCTGACCCCTCAAAATAACTCAACACACAACACTGTTGGCAACAAAAGTGAGTACACCCCTAAGAGGAAATGTCCAAATTGGGCCCAAAGTTTCAATATTTTGTGTGGCCACCATTATTTTCCAGCACTGCCTTAACCCTCTTGGGCATGGAGTTCACCAGAGCTTCACAGATTGCCACTGGAGTCCTCTTCCAGTCTTCCATGATGACATCACGGAGATGGTGGATGTTAGAGACCTTGTGCTACCCCACCTTCCATTTGAGGATGCCCCACAGATGCTCAATAGGGTTTAGGTCTTGGAGACATGCTTGGCCAGTATCCACAGATGCTCAATAGGGTTTAGGTCTTGGAGACATGCTTGGCCAGTCCATCACCTTTACCCTCAGCTTCTTTTGCAAGGCAGTGGTCGTCTTGGAGGTGCACTTGGGGTCGTTATGTTGGAATATTGCCCTGCGGCCTAGTCTCCGAAGGGAGGGGATCATGCTCTGCTTCAGTATGTCACAGCACATGTTGGCATTCATGGTTCCCTCAATGAACTGTAACTCCCCAATGCTGGCAGCACTCATGCAGGCCCAGACCATGACACTCCCACCACCATGCTTGACTGTAGGCAAGACACACTTGTCTTTGTATTCCTCACCTGGTTGCCCAAGTAGTAAGAAGTGAATACAGCGCCAACAAGAGGCCAAGGGATAAATATACTCACAGAGAGATAAAAGAAGATTATTTAATGAATCATGTTAAAAAGCATCAGTAATAAAAGACTATATATAAAAAATGTAAAAAGCACATATAAATAAAATTACAAATACAGGAATATCTTACAGAAGCGGCTCAAAGGGCCAAAGCTGATAATTACAATAAAAACAGAGGTAATAACAGGTGATCAGTGTGAGTGGTACACCAGAATAAGAGTGTATACTGATAAAACAGAATTAGCCTAAGTACAACTGTAGCAAGTGCATCAAGCAAAAAACTAATAAACAATAATACAAACAATAGTGTTCAAAATTAGTGTTACAAAAATAGTGTTCCAAAAAATAGAAAAATGCACTGCAGTGCAAAAAAAGGGGGGTAGCAAAATAATTGTATAGATACAATCAAATAGTGAGTGAGTGCAAATGGATATAAAAATGCTAGCTACTTAATCCAGTGAGGTTAAGATATAATTAAATAAAATACACAATATGCAATAACATAAAAAATAAAATACACAATATGCAATAACATAAAAAATAAAAAATAAAATATAAAATATAATCCAAAAAAGTGTTCAAAAAGTTGATCAACAAATGTTAGTGAAGAACAAAAATAAGTCAATCAAAACTAAAAAATGGAAAAAATGGGTGATGAAAAGCAAGGTGAAAGTGAGGAAATTGATTCCTTCCAATGTTAGTTACTTTAACAGATCCAAATTCCTGAGTGTGGTTGCTGAAGTAGCTGATTGGATCCTAGCACCTGTCAGCTGCTCCTATGGTATCCTAAAAGGTGTCCCTGTAAAAAAAAGAAATTCACAACATAGTGTATCCAATATGAGAATGAAGTAAAGATTAAAGTAATGCTTACCAATATATCAACACGTTTCTGCCCTCAAAAAAGGGCCTTTCCAAAATGTCCAAATTGGGCCCAAAGTTTCAATATTTTGTGTGGCCACCATTATTTTCCAGCACTGCCTTAACCCTCTTGGGCATGGAGTTCACCAGAGCTTCACAGATTGCCACTGGAGTCCTCTTCCAGTCCTCCATGATGACATCACGGAGATGGTGGATGTTAGAGACCTTGTGCTACCCCACCTTCCATTTGAGGATGCCCCACAGATGCTCAATAGGGTTTAGGTCTTGGAGACATGCTTGGCCAGTATCCACAGATGCTCAATAGGGTTTAGGTCTTGGAGACATGCTTGGCCAGTCCATCACCTTTACCCTCAGCTTCTTTTGCAAGGCAGTGGTCGTCTTGGAGGTGCACTTGGGGTCGTTATGTTGGAATATTGCCATGCGGCCTAGTCTCCGAAGGGAGGGGATCATGCTCTGCTTCAGTATGTCACAGCACATGTTGGCATTCATGGTTCCCTCAATGAACTGTAACTCCCCAATGCTGGCAGCACTCATGCAGGCCCAGACCATGACACTCCCACCACCATGCTTGACTGTAGGCAAGACACACTTGTCTTTGTATTCCTCACCTGGTTGCCGCCACACACACTTGACACCATCTGAACCAAATACGTTTATCTTGGTCTCATCAGACCACAGGACATGGTTCCAGTAATCCATGTCCTTAGTCTGCTTGTCTTCAGCAAACTGTTTAAAGGCTTTGTTGTGCATCAACTTTAGAAGAGGCTTCCTTCTGGGACGACAGCCATGCAGACCAATTTGATGCAGTGTGCGGCGTATGGTCTGAGCACTGACAGGCTGACCCCCCACCCCTTCAACCTCTGCAGCAATGCTGGCAGCATTCATATGTCTATTTTCCAAAGACAACCTCTGGATATGACGCTGAACACGTGCTCTCAACTTCTTTGGTCGACCATGGCGAGGCTTGTTCTGAGTGGAACCTGTCCTGTCAAACCGCATTTTTCAGTTAAAATAATCGATCAAGTTCCCAAAAACCTCAAAGGAGGAGACAGACTAGAAGGTCTGAATAGAAAAGAAACATTTTGGATATTCACGTTAGATACACGCAAACCCAAAGGTCTGAATTCTTTATGGGATGTAGATTTATATACTGAATAAAATCAAATTAAATTTTATTATCAGTACCCAATATAAACATCTAAACGATAATCAACAATTTATATTAAACATCACATGTAAATGTTGTGTGGTACAGAATATTGAATTATTATACAGTATACTTACTAGATGTACTATAATTACAAATGATCAGTACTTATATCAACGTTTTGCAATACTACATAAATTGAAAATCATCTAACTTAACTACACATGTGGTAAACAACAATATTATCAATCTAAGAGAAAAGTAGTTAGATAATTTTAGTAATAATAAAAACAGTTTAATTTTTATTATAATTAAGAAGCCTAAACAATGTTGTTCTAAAGCGTGAATACTATTAAAGGGACATTAAACCCATTTTTTTTCTTTCATGATTCACAAAGAGAATACAATTTAAAATTTTAATTTACTTCTATAATCCAATTTGCTTTATTCTTTAGATATACTTTGTTGAAGAAATAGCAATACACATGGGTGAGCCAATCACACAAGGCCTCTACGTGCAGCAACCAATCAGCAGCTACTGAGCCTATCTAGATATGATTTTCAGCAAAGGATATCAATAGAATGAAGCAAATTAGATAATAGAAGTAAATTAGAAAGTTGTTTAAAATTGCATGCTCTTTCTAAATCATGAAAGAAAAAATGTGGGTTTTATATCCCTTTAATATTATGAAAAGGGTGAGCAAGCATGAAGTATTTGAGTTTAATGAGATTATTAATAATACGTTGAGTGTAGATTTTTTTTCTATGTTATGAAACTAGTTTTTTATTGGGTTATATTATCTAATATTGATGTAATTTCATTTTCTTGCTTTATTATAATTTTTCATATTTTTCATATATGGACACATATTTATATATATGTGTGTTCACTATCGAATGTACAAGTATGTGCATTTTTGTAGTAACAATGAAAAAATATATAACTCACCAATAGTGTGTGGTCTAATGTTATTAAACATTTTACTTTAGATATTGTAGTTCGTTATAATTTTTGTTTAATATCAGAATATTTTTTTTATTTTTTACAACATTGTTATCTGGATTGAAGCTATTAGATATTCATTTTTAGGTAATTTTGAATTATCACAATTGATAATTTTGTCTTAAGTTAAATTTAATTTTTCCTAAATTCCTAATAACATTTTATTCATTTATTCATGTTCGTTTTGTAAAATTGATGTTATGTTATTTAGAAATATTAGTTTGTTTAATTCAATGCTTACTCACGTCACAATAGGTATTAATTATAAGGCATATAACACGGATATATCTTTTGTCATATCAATAGCACTTAGTTTTACATATATAATATACATTCACTGGTTTTTAGATGTAGATGTACAGATTTTTTTGTTAAACTGAGTAAGTTATGTACTTATTTACACACACAGTTAAACTGAATTACAGATTTCTTAATAATAATAGTTGTCACAATAAACAGGAAACAATTATTTGTTACACATCACTAAAGGGTTAACAGCACCAATAAGCATTACACTATAAATTGTTCACCTGTTCACACATGTAACATCTCTCGGACGAAGTGTGTTTGTACACACGAAACGCGTAAGAGGACCTTTTGTTGCACATGTATGGGATATCGTTTTTTTGTACCTGTTTCACAATGAAATTGAATTTTTCATCTGCCTATTACCTGGTGATTGTCTATTCTGTCGATGCAATCTTCTTATAGCCTAGGCCTTCTTTAGGTAGAGCAACAATTCTTTTTTTCAGATCCTCAGAGAGTTCTTTGCCATGAGGTGCCATGTTGAACTTCCAGTCACCAGTATGAGAGAGTGTGAGAGCGATAACACCAAATTTAACACACCTGCTCCCCATTCACACCTGAGACCTTGTAACACTAACGAGTCACATGACACCGGGGAGTGGACATTTCCACTTAGGGGTGTACTCACTTTTTTTGCCAAAGGTTTAGACATTAATGGCTGTGTGTTGAGTTATTTTTATATAATAAAATATTTTTAAAAATGTGAAGGGTGTACTCACTTTTGTGAGATACTGTATATCTGACTTTTTTTGGTAAAATATATGTCTATACCTATATAGACATAGGTATATGTCTATACCTATATACATATATGCATATATAATAACTCAACACACAGCCATTAATGTCTAAACCATTGGCAACAAAGTGAGTACACCTCTAAGTGGAAATGTCCATATTGGGCCCAATTAGCCATTTTCCCTCCCTGGTGTCATGTGACTCATTAGTGTTACAAGGTCTCAGGTGTGAATTGGGAGCAGGTGTTTTAAATTTGGTGTTAGAGCTCTCACACTCTCTCATACTGGTCACTGGAAGATTAACATGGTACCTCATGGCAAAGAACTCTCTGAGGATCTGAAAAAAAGAATTGTTGCTCTACATAAAGGAAACTGATCTGCTGCACGGAGGGCAATACCATACAGCGGTTTCACAGGACAGGTTCCACTCAGGACAGGCTTCGCCATGGTTGACCAAAGAAGTTGAGTGCAAATGCTCAGCATCATATCCAGAGGTTGTCTTTGGGAAATAGACATATGAGTGCTGCCAGCATTGCTGCAGAGGTTGAAGGGGAGGGGGGTCAGCCTGTCAGTGCTCAGATCATACACCGCACACTGCATCAAATTGGTCTGCATGGCTGTCGTCCCAGAAGGAAGCCTCTTCTAATGATGATGCACAAGAAAGCCCGCATACAGTTTGCTGAAGACAAGCAGACTAAGGACATGGATTACTGGATCCATGTCCTGTAGTTTGATGAGACCAAAATAAACTTATTTGGATCAGATGGTGTCAAGCTTGTGTGGCGGCAACCAGGTGAGGAGTACAAAAACAAGTCTGTCTTTCCTACAGTCAAGCATGGTGGTGGGAGTGTCAAGGTCTGGGCCTGCATGAGTGCTGCCAGCACTGGGGAGCTACAATTCATTGAGGGAACCATGAATGCCAACATGTACTGTGACATACTGAAGCAGAGCATGATCCCCTCCCTTCGGAGACTGGGCCGCAGAGCAGTATTCCAACATAATAACAACCCCAAACACACCTCCAAGATGACCACTGCCTTGCTAAAGATGATGTGGGTAAAGGTGATAGACTGGCCAAGCATGTCTCCAGACCTAAACCCTATTGAGCATCTGTGGGGCATCCTCAAACAGAAGGTGGGGGAACGCAAGGTTTCTAACATCCACCAGCTCTGTGATGTCATCATGGAGGAGTGGAAGAGGACTACAGTGGCAACCTGTGAAGCTCTGGTGAACTCCATGCCCAAGAGGGTTAAGGCAGTGCTGAAAAATAATGGTGGCCACACAAAATATTGACACTTTGGGCCCAATTTGGACATTTCCACTTAGGGGTGTACTCACTTTTGTTGCCAACGGTTTTGACATTAATGGCTGTGTGTTGGTATATTTTGAGGGGACAGCAAATTTACACTGTTATACAGGCTGTACACTCACTGCTTTACATTTTAGCAAAGTGTCATTTTTTCAGTGTTATCACATGAAAAGATATAATAAAATATTTACAAAAATGTCAGGGGTGTACTCACTTTTGTGAGATACTGTATATACAGTATATATATATATATATATATATATATATATATATAAATATCTTTTTAAAAATATTTAAGAATACTTTGAAGAACAATGAAATGTAAAAATATTTACAGTAAATACACAGTTAAACAGTTATTATTGCATAAATATGATTTATCATGTCTTCCAACTACAAAAGGCTCCAATACACATACACACACACACACACACACATTTATATGTCTATGTATACACATGTATTTATGTGTGTATATGTGTATATATATCTGTAAATACATACGCACACACACACTTTTATATATACAGTATATATACAGTATATATATATATATATATATATATATATATATATATATATATATACATACAGTATTTATAGTTTTCCAAGATGTATCCCAGAGCCAGCCGGAATCCCCAGAAAACAAAGCAGGCTTACACAGGTAAGTAATAAATAAAACAGCCTTTAATCAAAAGGTAGTCCGAATTGGCCTTTTGCCTCCATTCCGGCCGGCTCTGGTATACATCTTGGAAAACTACACTACTAATTGGTAGTGCTCCAGGGAGTTGTTCTAGCTATTGTGTGCCATTCATACTGGGCATATATATATATATATATATATATATATACATGCATATACAGTACATATGTAGATTGTGTATGTATGTTTTCCAACACCTGAGACTTCATATCTTTAAAGCCCTTATAACTCTTTTATGCAATTTTTTTAAAATATTTTTTTTATCAAACAGTCAGCCAGATTACGAGTTTTGTATTATGGCTGCTTGCTAATATCGTTTATGTTATTTCCATTGCGCATCTTTTATAACGTAGTTATTACAAGTCTGAAAACAACCTTCTGGTCTGGATGTGCTGTCCACTCCTAAACTTTGCTTGCGCCCAGAGTGATTACATAAGTCTGTGAACCCTGACTTGTTCCCAGTTTGTTTATTAGCCTGCATTTGTGTGTGTGGCTGCAGTTGTGTGGCTGTATTAGGGACTCAGGCACTAGGAAGAGACCTTGATGTGGTGCCTGAGCTTGTCCCATTTGGCCAAATGCGGTAACTAACTCTTCCATTTTTGCTTTTATACTTAGCTGAGAGCTTGTGAGTGAGTGCTGGACTTTTTTATGTGTGTGACAGTGAAAACAACCTTGTAACGCATCGCGGTAACACGAGTACCGCGTTTATTTAATAAGCGTAATCACGGGTGTGTTGAAGATTCTCCCATAGAGATCAATGCTATATGAAATAATCACGGATTTTTCATCTAACACTCGATCTTGCGAGAAATATACACTGCTCTGTCATATTACGTATACGAAATAATGCACAAAAAATAATGTACAACATTTACACTAAACAAGGAATCGCTAAATACGTTGAGATCTTGCAACACAGAGCAAAACAACAGGAAAAATAATAATAATAATTGCACACTGATACACAAACAAAACATTCGCATTGCAGATTATGTAACATTAGTATAAATAAACATTTATAGCACTTGACAAAAACGAGACCATCACAAATCAGCATTTACATTTACAGATACTACTTTTGGAGAATATTATGCAAAACGCTCACTATGACATCATCGCATTATACACATTACACAAATACAAACTCAATATGAGCATGCGCAAATTCAAACAACTACTCCACATTGCACACATAATAATTACTAAGAAAGCACACCTGAACCCCCTTTACTTTGCAAACCGGTACATTATTAAACAGTTACATAGGGTATATAAGCACGCTCGAATCATGGCTTCTTTGACTGTATTGCTTTTTCAAGTTAGGTGCAGGTCTAGGCGTTGGAGGGTTTGGAGAGATTTGAGAGTAGAGAGATTTAGTGTGATTTAGTGACAGTTAGTTAGTGTGAGAGTTAGTTAGTAGTGTGAGAGTTAGTGTGAGAGAGTGAGTTAGTGTGAGAGAGTGAGTTAGTGTGAGTTAGTGAGCAAGAGTTTGTTTGGGTGAGTGTGCGAGTGTTTTTTTCCTACATTCATTATATAAACACATTTACACGCAAACACATTCAATACATACATACACTTATCACTAACACTACATACACTCCATACCACATTACCTTTCATCCCATACCCCATTCCCTTTAATCCCATACCCAATTCCCTTTCATCCTATAGGTTTTTGTTTTCTTAAATAAACTTATTGTTTACATATCCTCATTTTCGTCTTTTTCAACATATACGTTTGTCTGTTTAATACCCCCTACCCTCTTTTATTTATATTCTATTCACACTTTCAGCACTTTTTACTTTTTATTCATTATTTTGACCCCCTTTCATCTGGGCACCTTCACATTTTGTTTGAGTATGTCGGGAGGGGGGGGGGTAGCGGGCAGATTAGCCCGCAGCTAATAGAGCTCATTAGGCAGGAGGCTAGGGATGAGTTTAGGGATGAGCTTGTAGAGGAGGTTAGGCAGGAGTTCAGGCAGGAGATAGGGAGGGGGAGAGGAACTGGAGAAGAAGGGGGACAGGAAGAGGGACAGCAAGGAGTGGGTGGACATGGCCACTTTGTGGAAGATTCACAAGTGGCTGGGCCCAGTGGTCTTCAGCGTAGACAGGGAGCTTCACAGTCCTGGTAACAGAGGCTCACATCGCATGGGAAGCCCAGGCAGAGGGTGGAGATATATGCTATGGATGAGAAGGAGGCCCTTATCAAGGCTTATATGGAGAGGGCCAGGAGGCTGCAGGCACTGAGGGCCACCCCTTCGGATAAGAGAAAGAACGAGATCAGGGGTGCCATAAATGCATTGGGGGTCTATAACAGGGATGTGAAGTCTATTCAGCACTGTTACCGTGACTGCAGAGCTGAACTGAAAAGAAAGCTCATAAGGGAGAGGTAATACCTAGCAGGGACCGGTGGCAGTCCTGAAATCATTTTTGAGTATTCCCACTGGGAGGAAATGCTTCGTCCCAACATCTCCGAGGTGGCCATAGTCTGTATCGTAGGAATTGATACCGGGAACTTGCCCCTCTCATCTGTCAGTAAGCTCATTTACTACTCTCTTTACATTCACCTCATAACCCATTCACACGCAAAAAATATTTAAGGATATGACTAACGCAATTACGTTTTTTTAGACATTATTATGTAAACGTATTCACAATTACCTTGCGAAAGTTGCATTTCAAGAAAAGCCATCACATTAGTATCTAGTGTACAGATTAGGTGTGCATTTAAACAGATTTAAGACAAACGCAAAAAGACATTCAGATTGACCATATAGATATCAGAAAGATGGGTTTGCAAATGCTGAAATCGTATTGATTGCTTTTGCTTCCAATAGAATTACGAAGGCAGCCTCATTAATACACATTCAAATAGAACATTTACATCTTTATTCGGAACTGTGCTAATATCTTGATTTCTTTCTTTTTCAAATATACAGAGTCTGAGGCCAGGGAGTAGGAAGCACAGCACCCACAGGTACCTCCTTCACCCAGGCATGAGAGGCAGATGACTCGCCACCTCGGGGGGAGACCTGAAAGATATCCCTGCACTATCCCCCCCTGAAGCACCCCCTGAAGAAGCCCCCACTGCAGAAGAAATCCCTGCAGCAGCCCCTCATACAGCACCAGCCCGCCATGCATCAGCTCCTCAGGAGAACATCCCCCCAGACATACTAGAGGTGCAGATCTTGACTGATTTCCTAGAGGAGATGCATGCCTTCCGGAGGGAACAGATACAGAGTGTACCTGACAGGAGTACTAAATGAAATTCGCGAAGGACAAAGAGATATTTTGAATACTCTTAAGAATATGTTGCAGGTCCTCCGGGAGGTGCCAAATGCACCATCTGCTCCTGGGCCTCCTCCATCTTCTCCTCTGCCTCAATCTCCTCCTCAGCCTGGTGATCTCTTAACCACTCACAGTAATCCTCCTCCCCCTCTTCCCCAAACATCTCCTATGAGAACTCGTCGGAGGGGGCAGTTGCCCCCCTAGAGCCTCAGTTTCATGGGAAGAGGGGAAGGAAGAGGAAGTAATTTTGTATATATTTTTCATTTATTTAATGTGTAAAGCATAGGTATGTTATGATGTGGTCTTCTTACACTTGTGGAGCACACTCTGTATTTAATAGGCTTCTATGGAACCGGGTCCATGGAGGCAGATTGTTTGCAGAGTGTGTTTTACAAGTGTGTGGAGACCACATCATCACATGCTGTCCTTGTTGATTACATTGATTTGTTTTTGCGATGTGATGTCCAAAATGTTCTCCTAATCTCAAACAAAATGACCATTCAAATTATACATGATGGCATATCACAGTTTGAATGCCAACAACTCAGCTTAAAGGGACAGTCATAACATGAATTATTGTTGATTACAAAGAAAACCATTTCTTACGCATTATCAAGTTTTGAATAACAAGACTGTTATAGAAATACACGTTTTACTTCTGTGATTAACCTTGTATCTATGCCTCTGCAAAATGACCCTTTATTTGTGTTCTTTTGACAGACCTGCATTTCAGCCAATCAGTGATCACTCCAGGGTAACTATACTGCATGAGCTCAATGTTTGATATATGAAACACATTAACTAATGCCCTCTAGTGGTCAAAATTCATTTCAATTAGAGGCACTCTTTCAGGTCTAAGAAATGAGCATATGAACTTTCTAGGTTTAGTTTTGAACTAAGAACACCAAGGGAACAAAGATAAATTGGGGATAAAAGTTTAATAGAAATTTTAAGAAAATTGCATTTCATATTGAAATCTAATGTTTTGCTTGACTTGACTGTCCCTTTAAACAAGAACATATACTAATCCTTAGGACTTGTTGGTATATCTACACTTACTTGTTAAAACAAGAAAATATTGGAATTTGATACTAAGCCTGTATGCCATGTTTCTATCGACGTGTTAAATAAAGTGGATTTTTTTAAAGCTACATTAGAGTGTTTGAATTTTTTAAGAAAGACATTTCATTTAGAAGGTGTATGAAAGCAAAACATTCACTTACATAATTTTGATAGTCTAACATTTTAAACAACATTCACACTTACTCACATTCTTTGTCTCGTTATATTGTTATCCTTTGCAGAAAGGTTTATCTAGGATTGCTCTGATGATTGGTGGCTGCATATACCTACCTGTCATTGACTCACCCATGTGTTTACTTAAAATATAGTAGTGTATTATACCAAGAGACAGAAGCACATTTGAGAATAGAAGATAATTGCAAACCGGGATAAATTGTATGTTAAATAAAAAAAATGTGGTTTCATGTCCTTTTATTAGTTACATTAGAAATAATACAGTATATGCTCACAGTACTATATTTAAAGATCCACAATGTGCAAGCCATGCATGACACGATACTGAGCATTTACATTAAGAAAAAATATCAGGACATAACATCTAGAATAAGCAGAGATCTCATATATATTTATCATATGATAAAGGTCAATGCATATTGATTATTTTATTCAAATACAAAGCTCATCTTTAGGAATTATATATGTAGAAAATTCAATACAACACATTAATTACCGGTATTTAGTAAAGTGAAAATATTGTTGACAAACATATTAAACAAGATGGAGTATATTCATAGATTTGCACTTGCCTCAAAATGTATTCTGCATGAAAAACATATTGCCTTCATTCGTTTCTTCAACGAGACAGCCATCAAAGATATTTTTGTGTTCTTTATCAGCTATGTTTCAACATACACAATCCATAATCCAAGAAAGTCATGGTTTTAAACGTGGGTTACGAGGAAAATCAAATATTGCGTGAGAATGTAATCCAATCAGACGGATTAAACACCTTGGCATGTGACGTCTTAAGCAACATGGCACATCCGAGATCACGTAAAAACGTAATCCAATCAAAGGACACATTTTACAGCTTTGCATGTGACGTCTTAAGCAACATGGCGTATCCGAGATCGCGTAAAAATGTAATCCAATCAAAGGACGCATTTTACAGCTTTGCATTTAACATCTTAAGCAACATGGCGCATCCGAGATCGCGTAAAAACATAATCCAATCAAAGGACACATTTTACAGCTTTGCATGTGACGTCTTAAGCAACATGGCGCATCCGAGATTGCGTTAAAATTTAATACAATCAAAGGACACATTTTACAGCTTTGCATGTCAATAAGCAACATATTTCTATTTAAAAACTAGTATGTGCTATATTGTTATGAAAGGTGTTTGTTTCATATAATGCACAGCTTCACATAATGTAACGCTAGATAACATAATACTGTGATATGTGAAATATAATCCATTGTTGGTAATAAGTATATATTTCATTAGAATAGGAAGATTATGAACTATTTGTGAAGCAGTAGGGTTTAAATGGACATGAATCCCACATTTTATGTTTCACAATTATGTAAGAGATTGCAATTTTAACAACCTTTAAAATTTAATTATATTATTTAAATTTGCTTCTTTCTCTTGTTATCTTTTGATGAAATGTGTTTTGAGGTAATCCCAAGAGCAGCAAATAACCTCTAACCTATGTTCTAACTGCTGATTGGTGGGTGCATATATATATATACCGATTGTCATTGGTTCACCTATGTGTTCAGTTAGAAACCAGTAGTGCACTGCTGCTCCTTAAAAAAAAATTATACCAAGAGACTGAAGCAAATTTGAGAATTTAAGTCAATTTTAAATTTGTTTAAAATAGTATGTTATACCTAAATGATAACATAAATTATTGGGTTTCATGTCCTTTTACTGATAAAGAATGCTACTAGATACATTATGAATATGTGGATTGGTTATACATTATATGTTACCTAGAGCTCTGGTGACCATCTTTCTGCTTTAAAAAGGGACACATGAGAAATACATATGTCAAGGATGTTTTCAGAGCTGTTTAAATATTTTTTTTGGAATAAGAACAATGACATATGTATTTATCATATGTGTCACTTATTAAAGGGGAAATATGGTCAGCCTTCCTATAGCAATACTGTATATCGTTGGATAATGAAATATAATCAATAAAAATAGAAAGATATTAATCATCTAAAATATGTGCATTATACACAGTGATTTCTTTTGTTATACTACTACAATAAGATGTAAGTGAAATTGGAATGCGTCAATATTCAACTAATAGTCTGTTTTAAACTTATTCTATGTGTATGTTGATGGCAAAATAAAATAAATACATTAGAAATGCATATCCATAAATTAAGAATTGTGGTCAGCATCACCTAAAGCGACATGAAATACAAATAATTAAGTTCAGGATTCACAGAGAGGATACTATTTCCATCAACTTCATAATTTACATTGATTATCTCATTAGTTTAATAATCTTAATATCATTTGTTAAAGGTGCATCAATTAACTAATGGTTTCTAAATGAACACATGGATGAGTCAATAACAACCAATATATATATGCAACCAACAATCAACATCTTGAAACTAGGTTCTCTGCTACTCATGATCTTGCAAAGATAAATTTTTCAGCAAAGTATATCAAGAAAATGAAGCAAATTAAATAATAGATGTAAATATGAAAGTTTTTTAAAATTGTATTATAAATCTGAATCATGAAAGACCATTTTTTGTTTCATGTCCCTTTAAGGATTAACCACATAAAATATATTTTTTAATAAATGACATGAATAAATAAAGAAGAAAAATAACATATCAATGACTTTCTTTTTATTATGATAAATATGATATAGGAATGTCATAAAACATAAAGAAATAAGATAACTTTAAAACAAGTCATAATGAGAAATCAGCCCCTTTAGAGCCATCCGACAAGGTGACATAGTGCATCACAGTCTTTGGAGTGAGTTGACAAGGCAAAACAAAGGCCAACACAGCCCCTTTGGGACTATCTGACAAGGTGACATAGTGCATCACAGTCCTCGGAGGGAGTTGACAAGGGCAAACAAAGGCCAACACAGCCCCTTTTGAGCCATCTGACAAGGTGACCTAGTACATCACAGTCCTTGGAGGGAGTTGACAAGGGCAAACAAAGGCCAACACAGCCCCCTTGGAGCCATCTGACAAGGTGGCATAATGCATCACAGTCCTCGGAGGGAGTTGACAAGGGCAAACAAAGGCCAACACAGCCCCTTTTGAGCCATCTGACAAGGTGACATAGTACATCACAGTCCTTGGAGGGAGTTGACAAGGGCAAACAAAGGCCAACACAGCCCCCTTGGAGCCATCTGACAAGGTGGCATAATGCATCACAGTCCTTGGAGGAAGTTGACAAGGCAAAACAAAGGCCAACACAGCCCCTTTGGAGCCATCTGACAAGGTGAAATAGTGCATCACAGTCCTCGGAGGGAGTTGACAAGGGCACACAAAGGCCAACACAGCCCCTTTGGAGCCATCTGAAAAGGTGACATAGTGCATCACAGTCCTTGGAGGGAGTTGACAAGAGCAAACAAAAGCCAACACAGCCCCCTTGGAGCCATCTGACAAGGTGAAATAGTGCATCACAGTCCTCGGAGGGAGTTGACAAGGGCAAACAAATGCCAACACAGCCCATTTTGAGCCATCTGACAAGGTGACATAGCGCATCACAGTCCTTGGAGGGAGTTGACAAGGGCACACAAAGGCCAACACAGCCCCTTTGGAGCCATCTGAAAAGGTGACATAGTGCATCACAGTCCTTGGAGGGAGTTGACAAGAGCAAACAAAAGCCAACACAGCCCCCTTGGAGCCATCTGACAAGGTGACATAGTGCATCACAGTCCTCGGAGGGAGTTGACAAGGGCAAACAAATGCCAACACAGCCCATTTTGAGTCATCTGACAAGGTGACATAGCGCATCACAGTCCTTGGAGGGAGTTGACAAGGGCAGGGGGGCTTCTGGCTGGGGTGGGCGGGGGGCTTCTGGATGGGAAGGCCCGGGAGGCTGATGCCCAGAAGTGGAAGTTCCATCCGAAATATATAAAACAATTCAAAAAATATATATATGATATGAAAATATATTATTATCTTGAAAGAAATCAAGATTCAACATTATTTAAAATCTGGATTCTTGTTCTCATAAAATATTTAGACAAAGTCACAATAATGACTATGTTTTAAGTTATTGATTGATTTGAATCAAATATAATTAATAAGAAGATTTAATTGATCCTTTAAACTCTGACTGTTCACTGTTATTTTTCATGTAACATTTCATAAATACATTACATATCATGTTTTTCAAAGTCAACATTATGTGCTAATCTTTATGATTTTATAATATATTTATCTTTTGAATAATATATCGGTATGCATGTATGCATTTGAGATTGAAATGCAATAGAGTTCTTTTAGACACATGCCCGTGGATTGATTCTTTAAAATCCAACAACTGAATAATATGGGAGTGTGTAATATGATCAAATCTAAATGGCCACTCCACCTAGCCTTTGAAACCATGTAAACACTGATTTACATATATATTTCGGGGATTTCCTTTGTAATCTTAAATGGAAAAATTTGAAGCTTGATGGTTCAATCAATTACTATTCAGAATATATTCACAGTAGATGCTACCGTTCATATTGAATATTAAGAATATAATTTTATCTATCTGACATTACATTTTCAGAGTATGTTTCGTGAATCTGTCTTTTACAATATGATTAAATGTATGTCATCCCAATATTAATAGACACATTCAGAAATGCATGCTTTAGTTTTGATGAATATTAATGTTTGTTTGATTGAAATGGACAGTCTACACCTAAATCTTTTTAAATCCATTTACATATCATACATCATGAAATTAAATCAAGGAATTTCAACATGATTCTGTTTTATGTATACTTAGAAGTGGCTTAGAAGTTCAAAAAAAATAATGACATAATGATATGGTCTGTATATAGGCACTCAGATGAATAGCAATGACTGTCTGTACAATCAGAAGATGATTATTGGGGTTTTGCATGTAATATGCATGTGACATTGTGATGTCATTATTGACAAATCATACATATATTTGAAACAAAATAAAAACATATGTTCATGCTGCATGATATAGAAAGTGGGGCAGTAGTGTATTTGAAAAGAATTGAATAATATATTTGAAAGGTACAAAGGTGTAGACTTTATTTTTTGTCAATAGTATGATTTAGAAACAATACACGTTATATTAGGGTGACCATATTCCCACTTTGAAATTGAAAACATATGAAAAATACATAGGTCAGGCTTCTTATACAAAACATTTCTTGAAACAGCCTTAAATACAGCCCTGACCTATGTATTTTTCATATGTGTCCCTTTTTAAAGCAGCAATATGGTCAACCTACGTTATATACATGTTATAAATATTTGACGTACCATCAGAATCCAAGGGACCCACTTCCTCCTCCATCGCACATGTTACATCAATCTCTGTAAAACATAGTATGTTGTGCACACGTTAAAAACAAATATTATAACATGTGTTACTGGTGCTCAAGGACACACATCAATGTTGCATTAAAGAGATACTGAACCAAAGTTAGGAATTACATCATTTTGATGGAGCATGCAAATGAAATAAGATTTATAATTATCGATGAGTAATAATTACATTTTAGTGTCTGTATTATGAAAAAATTCACAAAAGCAGAGTACATGGAACATTCAAGAGTTCTCATGTGTGTATCGCTTGATGATTGTTGTCTAAATTTATACTAAATATAAACATGTGCTAGCCATGTTCTGAAGCACAAAGGTGTAGACTAAGAAGCTTTGAGATCTTAATATTAAAATAATAAAAAATAAATATATATATATATATATATATATCAGTAGAGAAGTACATTATAAGTTTTATTCAAATGGAATACTTCATCAGAATCATGATCATAATATTTACAGTGGGGGAAAAAAGTATTTAGTCAGCCACCAATTGTGCAAGTTATGCCACTTAAGAAGATGAGAGAGGCCTGTAATTTTCATCATAGGTATACCTCAACTATGAGAGACAAAATGTGGAAACAAATCCAGACAATTACATTGTCTGATTTGGAAAGAATTTATTTGCAAATTATGGTGGAAAATAAGTATTTGGTCAATATCAAAAGTTCATCTCAATACTTTGTGATATATCCTTTGTTGGCAATGACAGAGGTCAAACATTTTCTGTAAGTCTTCACAAGGTTGTCACACACTGTTGCTGGTATGTTGGCCCATTCCTGCATGCAGATCTCCTCTAGAGCAGTGATGTTTTGGGGCTGTCACTGGGCAACACGGACTTTCAACTCCCTCCAAAGGTTTTCTATGGGGTTGAGATCTGGAGACTGGCTAGGCCACTCCAGGACCTTGAAATGCTTCTTACATAGCCACCCCTTCGTTGCCCGGGCAGTGTGTTTGGGATCATGGTCATGCTGAAAGACCCAGCCACATTTCATCTTCAATGCCCTTGCTGATGGAAGGAGGTTTGCACTCAAAATCTCACGATACATGGCCCCATTCATTCTTTCATGTACACGGATCAGTCGTCCTGTTCCCTTTGCAGAGAAACAGCCCCAAAGCATGATGTTGCCACCCCCATGCTTCACAGTAGGTATGGTGTTCTCTCTCCACCAAACACGACAAGTTATGTTTCTACCAAACAGTTCTACTTTGGTTTCATCTGACCATATGACATTCTCCCAATCTGATTCTGGATCATCCAAATGCTCTGTAGCATACTTCAGACGGGCCCAGACATGTACTGGCTTAAGCAGAGGGACATGTCTGGCACTGCAGGATCTGAGTCCCTGGCAGCATAGTGTGTTACTGATGGTAGCCTTTGTTACGTTTGTCCAGCTCTCTGCAGGTCATTCACTAGGTCCCCCCATGTGGTTCTGGGATGTTTGCTCACTGTTCTTGTGATCATTTTGACCCCACGGGGTGAGATCTTGCATGGAGCCCCAGATCGAGGGAGATTATTAGTGGTCTTGTATGTCTTCCATTTTCTAATTATTGCTCCCACAGTTGATTTATTCACACCAAGCTGCTTGCCTATTGCAGATTCAGTCTTCCCAGCCTGGTGCAGGTCTAAAATTTTGTTTCTGGTGTCCTTTGACAGCTCTTTGGTCTTCACCATAGTGGAGTTGGGAGTGTGACTATTTGAACTTGTTATCAGTATAAAAGACACCTGTCCACAACCTCAAACAGGTGCCATTAATACAGGTAATGAGTGGAGGACAGAGGAGCCTCTTAAATAAGAAGATACAGGTATGTGAGAGCCAGAAATCTTGCTTGTTTGTAGGAGACCAAATACTTATTTTCCACCATAATTTGCAAATAAATTCTTTCCAAATCAGACAATGTGGTTGTCTGGATTTGCTTCCACATTTTGTCTCTCATAGTTGAGGTATACCTATGATGAAAATTACAGGCCTCTCTCATCTTCTTAAGTGGGAGAACTTGCACAATTGGTGGCTGACTAAATACTTTTTTCCCCACTGTATGAAAAAGACACCTTCAATGCTGGATCCCTCTGTGCTCGTCACAATAACTAGTTCTATTAATGATATTAAAAAATATAAGTGAACACAGTTTGGACATCACTAAATCACATTAGTCTAAAATATTCAAAATAATATCCTTAGAAATGTGAAGACTAGAGGACTAATATGAACAATAAATTTATTAGTTCATCAAGGTGATTGTAAAGAAAATTATGTCTTTCATATATGTTGGATTTCTTACTATATTAGACAGCCAATTCGTATCATATTAATCGATGGCATATCTAAATATAACTATTGTTCCCTGTTTTAAAAATAATACAGATACATAACACTTTGAATAACAACTGGTGACAACTAAAGCCTAATCCATGTGGCACATACAGGGAGTGCAGAATTATTAGGCAAATGAGTATTTTGACCACATCATCCTCTTTATGCATGTTGTCTTACTCCAAGCTGTATAGGCTCGAAAGCCTACTACCAATTAAGCATATTAGGTGATGTGCATCTCTGTAATGAGAAGGGGTGTGGTCTAATGACATCAACACCCTATATCAGGTGTGCATAATTATTAGGCAACTTCCTTTCCTTTGGCAAAATGGGTCAAAAGAAGGACTTGAAAGGCTCAGAAAAGTCAAAAATAGTGAGATATCTTGCAGAGGGATGCAGCACTCTTAAAATTGCAAAGCTTCTGAAGCGTGATCATCGAACAATAAAGCGTTTCATTCAAAATAGTCAACAGGGTCACAAGAAGCGTGTGGAAAAACCAAGGCGCAAAATAACTGCCCATGAACTGAGAAAAGTCAAGCGTGCAGCTGCCAAGATGCCACTTGCCACCAGTTTGGCCATATTTCAGAGCTGCAACATCACTGGAGTGCCCAAAAGCACAAGGTGTGCAATACTCAGAGACATGGCCAAGGTAAGAAAGGCTGAAAGACGACCACCACTGAACAAGACACACAAGCTGAAACGTCAAGACTGGGCCAAAAACATCTCAAGACTGATTTTTCTAAGGTTTTATGGACTGATGAAATGAGAGTGAGTCTTGATGGGCCAGATGGATGGGCCCGTGGCTGGATTGGTAAAGGGCAGAGAGCTCCAGTCCAACTCAGACGCCAGCAAGGTGGAGGTGGAGTACTGGTTTGGGCTGGTATCATCAAAGATGAGCTTGTGGGGCCTTTTCGGGTTGAGGATGGAGTCAAGCTCAACTCCCAGTCCTACTGCCAGTTTCTGGAAGACACCTTCTTCAAGCAGTGGTACAGGAAGAAGTCTGCATCCTTCAAGAAAAACATGATTTTCATGCAGGACAATGCTCCATCACACGCATCCAAGTACTCCACAGTGTGGCTGGCAAGAAAGGGTATAAAAGAAGAAAATCTAATGACATGGCCTCCTTGTTCACCTGATCTGAACCCCATTGAGAACTGTGGTCCATCATCAAATGTGAGATTTACAAGGAGGGAAAACAGTACACCTCTCTGAACAGTGTCTGGGAGGCTGTGGTTGCTGCTGCATGCAATGTTGATGGTAAACAGATCAAAACACTGACAGAATCCATGGATGGCAGGCTTTTGAGTGTCCTTGCAAAGAAAGGTGGCTATATTGGTCACTGATTTGTTTTTGTTTTGTTTTTGATTGTCAGAAATGTATATTTGTGAATGTTGAGATGTTATATTGGTTTCACTGGTAAAAATAAATAATTGAAATGGGTATATATTTGTTTTTTGTTAAGTTGCCTAATAATTATGCACAGTAATAGTCACCTGCACACACAGATATCCCCCTAAAATAGCTATAACTAAAAACAAACTAAAAACTACTTCCAAAACTATTCAGCTTTGATATTAATGAGTTTTTTGGGTTCATTGAGAACATGGTTGTTGTTCAATAATAAAATTAATCATCAAAAATACAACTTGCCTAATAATTCTGCACTCCCTGTAGATCCATTTGTGCAATGTACAGTAATCTGTTTTAGGACATAACACATATTGATCACAATGCGAGACATGTCATCATGGTGCAGTTAGAATATGCTTATATAAAGGTAGTCCAAGAGTGAAAGATGTGATTTATATATCAATATTGTTTCATCCAAACAGTGTAAGAATTAATGAAGATATTTTGCATTTATATTAAAAATAAATATCTTTTTTTGACAATGTCACTGTTAATGAATTGTCTAGTCCATATGTTGATGTAATGAATCGGATAGAGCATGCAATTACAATCAAATATATAATTCCATGCTATCATCAAGAATATTTAATTGTCATTCTCTCGTAAAGGGACATGAAACTCCAAATCTGTAATTTTATTATTTTTCAGGATTTAAATACAGCATGTGATTTTAAACAGCTCTCCAATTTACTTATTTTATCTAATTTGCTTCGTTGTCTTTGATTTTTTTTTTTAAAGGAGCAACTATGCACTTCTGGGAGTTATCTGAAGATATCTGTTGAACCAATGAAAATAGGCAATTTTGTGCATCAACCAATCAGCAGGTTACTCCCAGTAATGCATTGCTGCTCCTGAACCTACCTAGAACAATAGTTGCTTTTCAACTAAGGATACCAAACAGACTGAAGCAATTTAGATAATAGAAGCAAATTGGAAAGTTGTTTAAAATCACATGTTGTGTCTAAATCATAGAAGAAAAATGTTGGTTTTCTTGTCCCTTTAATGATTAGAAGAAAATATCAAAGCATATGAGATGTATATTTATATAATCTGCACATATGTAAAAATGTGTTTAGTGTTGTCTAAATGTAGCCAACAACTGTCAAGCACTACCCAGGGGCAGAAAACAAAATGGCCATGACCCTAAGATTACATTAAAATGAAGATATCAAGAATCAAAGGAATATCTTCAAATACTCATAAATTGAGATTTGTATTTTAAAGTAACAAGAAAATAGAATTAGAGTATCCATATTAATATAGATCAATGTGAATGGATTAGGTAATGTTATATCCAAGTTTGTAAGACAAAAGTTAAATTAGAATGAGACATACTATACTCTGACGAACATGGGCTCGAGGTTCCAGCACCAACATCCATATCTGTAAAATATTCAATCAGGATTGGATATCATTAATACAAATCAGGCCATGGACATGAACAATCAGATATTATTTTCAAATTGACAAAGTAAAATAATATTTGTATTCATGTGAGTTCATTGTTTATTTTATAAATAAAGAGATCATGTATTCTTATTTACAATCTTTTATGTTGTTGACTGTCGCTTTAATCAATTGTTAGACATTGTTCAATTTTTATTTTGATATTGCTAGTATAGCTTTTCTAATGTAGAAAGATTGTAAATAAGGATACTGTATTCTTCACATATATACTAATTAACGTATACATTTGAACAACATGTCTATAGTATTGCCACTGTTACAGCAAACACATGTTCACGTCTCTGCGCAATTATATCTTTCATGATCATTGCGCAATTATTAAAAGCGTAATTGCGCATCCATGATTCTGAATTGTTTTGGATATAGTAGTGTGATGAGTATAATTTCTAAAGATTTCAAATATATTTGCAATTGGGTGTATTACGATATTCCAATTGGATATTTTTAAAGATTGAATGATACCAATTAATATTTATATGTTTTGTATGATTCAATATTCAATGTATTAAATGGCGGATGATAGGGATTTCACGGATAAGCAATTCCATTTTAGCTCTGTGACGCATATTCTGGAGAGCGCAAGAAACATCATTCCTATTTCATGTGTGACGAATCTAAATTCAGATATCTAAACATCATATGTAACGTGTTTTGTGAGATCTATAAGGGGTGGGAGGGGCTTCTGGCTGGGAAGGGGCGGGGGGCAGGAGGGGTTTCTGGCTGGGGGGCGGGGGTGGGAGGAGCTTCTGGCTGGGAAGGGGTGGGGGTGGGAGGGGCTTCTGGCTGGGAAGGGGCAGGGGTGGGAGGGGCTTCTGGCTGGGGTGGGCGGGGGGCTTCTGGATGGGAAGGCCCGAGAGGCTGATGCCCAGAAGTGGAAGTTCCATCCGAAATATATAAAACAATTCAAAAAATATATATATGATATGAAAATATATTATTATCTTGAAAGAAATCAAGATTCAACATTATTTAAAATCTGGATTCTTGTTCTCATAAAATATTTAGACAAAGTCACAATAATGACTATGTTTTAAGTTATTGATTGATTTGAATCAAATATAATTAATAAGAAGATTTAATTGATCCTTTAAACTCTGACTGTTCACTGTTATTTTTCATGTAACATTTCATAAATACATTACATATCATATTTTTCAAAGTCAACATTATGTGCTAATCTTTATGATTTTATAATATATTTATCTCTTGAATAATATATCGGTACGCATGTATGCATTTGAGATTGAAATGCAATAGAGTTCTTTTAGACACATGCCCGTGGATTGATTCTTTAAAATCCAACAATTGAATAATATGGGAGTGTGTAATATGATCAAATCTAAATGGCCACTCCACCTAGCCTTTGAAACCATGTAAACACTGATTTACATATATATTTCGGGGATTTCCTTTGTAATCTTAAATGGAAAAATGTGAAGCTTGATGGTTCGATCAATTACTATTCAGAATATATTCACGGTAGATGCTACCGTTCATATTGAATATTAAGAATATAATTTTATCTATCTGACATTACATTTTCAGAGTATTTTTCGTGAATCTGTCTTTTACAATATGATTAAATGTATGTCATCCCAATATTAATAGACACATTCAGAAATGCATGCTTTAGTTTTGATGAATATTAATGTTTGTTTGATTGAAATGGACAGTCTACACCTAAATCTTTTTTAAATCCATTTACATATCATACATCATGAAATTAAATCAAGGAATTTCAACATAATTCTGTTTTATGTATACTTAGAAGTGGCTTAGAAGTTCAAAAAAAATAATGACATAATGATATGGTCTGTATATAGGCACTCAGATGAATAGCAATGACTGTCTGTACAATCAGAAGATGATTATTGGGGTTTTGCATGTAATATGCATGTGACATTGTGATGTCATTATTGACAAATCATACATATATTTGAAACAAAATAAAAACATATGTTCATGCTGCATGATATAGAAAGTGGGGCAGTAGTGTATTTGAAAAGAATTGAATAATATATTTGAAAGGTAGAAAGGTGTAGACTTTATTTTTTGTCAATAGTATGATTTAGAAACAATACACGTTATATTAGGGTGACCATATTCCCACTTTGAAATTGAAAACATATGAAAAATACATAGGTCAGGCTTCTTATACAAAACATTTCTTGAAACAGCCTTAAAAACAGCCCTGACCTATGTATTTTTCATATGTGTCCCTTTTTAAAGCAGCAATATGGTCAACCTACGTTATATACATGTTATAAATATTTGACGTACCATCAGAATCCAAGGGACCCACTTCCTCCTCCATCGCACATGTTACATCAATCTCTGTAAATTATAGTATGTTGTGTACACGTTAAAAACAAATATTATAATATGTGTTACTGGTGCTCAAGGACACACATCAATGTTGCATTAAAGAGATACTGAACCAAAGTTAGGAATTACATCATTTTGATGGAGCATGCAAATGAAATAAGATTTATAATTATCGATGAGTAATAATTACATTTTAGTGTCTGTATTATGAAAAAAATCACAAAAGCAGAGTACATGGAACATTCAAGAGTTCTCATGTGTGTATCGCTTGATGATTGTTGTCTAAATTTATACTAAATATAAACATGTGCTAGCCATGTTCTGAAGCACAAAGGTGTAGACTAAGAAGCTTTGAGATCTTAATATTAAAATAATAAAAAATAAATATATATATATATATATATCAGTAGAGAAGTACATTATAAGTTTTATTCAAATGGAATACTTCATCAGAATCATGATCATAATATTTACAGTGGGGGAAAAAAGTATTTAGTCAGCCACCAATTGTGCAAGTTATGCCACTTAAGAAGATGAGAGAGGCCTGTAATTTTCATCATAGGTATACCTCAACTATGAGAGACAAAATGTGGAAACAAATCCAGACAATTACATTTTCAATTTCCCTTTGCAAAGAAACAGCCCCAAAGCATGATGTTGCCACCCCCATGCTTCACAGTAGGTATGGTGTTCTCTCTCCACCAAACACGACAAGTTATGTTTCTACCAAACAGTTCTACTTTGGTTTCATCTGACCATATGACATTCTCCCAATCCACTTCTGGATCATCCAAATGCTCTGTAGCATACTTCAGATGGGCCCAGACATGTACTGGCTTAAGCAGAGGGACATGTCTGGCACTGCAGGATCTGAGTCCCTGGCAGCATAGTGTGTTACTGATGGTAGCCTTTGTTACGTTTGTCCAGCTCTCTGCAGGTCATTCACTAGGTCCCCCCATGTGGTTCTGGGATGTTTGCTCACTGTTCTTGTGATCATTTTGACCCCACAGGGTGAGATCTTGCATGGAGCCCCAGATCGAGGGAGATTATTAGTGGTCTTGTATGTCTTCCATTTTCTAATTATTGCTCCCACAGTTGATTTCTTCACACCAAGCTGCTTGCCTATTGCAGATTCAGTCTTCCCAGCCTGGTGCAGGTCTACAATTTTGTTTCTGGTGTCCTTTGACAGCTCTTTGGTCTTCACCATAGTGGAGTTGGGAGTGTGACTATTTGAACTTGTTATCAGTATAAAAGACACCTGTCCACAACCTCAAACAGGTGCCATTAATACAGGTAATGAGTGGAGGACAGAGGAGCCTCTTAAATAAGAAGATACAGGTATGTGAGAGCCAGAAATCTTGCTTGTTTGTAGAAGACCAAATACTTATTTTCCACCATAATTTGCAAATAAATTCTTTCCAAATCAGACAATGTGGTTGTCTGGATTTGCTTCCACATTTTGTCTCTCATAGTTGAGGTATACCTATGATGAAAATTACAGGCCTCTCTCATCTTCTTAAGTGGGAGAACTTGCACAATTGGTGGCTGACTAAATACTTTTTTTCCCCACTGTATGAAAAAGACACCTTCAATGCTGGATCCCTCTGTGCTTGTCACAATAACTAGTTCTATTAATGATATTAAAAAATATAAGTGAACACAGTTTGGACATCACTAAATCACATTAGTCTAAAATATTCAAAATAATATCCTTAGAAATGTGAAGACTAGAGGACTAATATGAACAATAAATTTATTAGTTCATCAAGGTGATTGTAAAGAAAATTATGTCTTTCATATATGTTGGATTTCTTACTATATTAGACAGCCAATTCGTATCATATTAATCGATGGCATATCTAAATATAACTATTGTTCCCTGTTTTAAAAATAATACAGATACATAACACTTTGAATAACAACTGGTGACAACTAAAGCCTAATCCATGTGGCACATAGATCCATTTGTGCAATGTACAGTAATCTGTTTTAGGACATAACACATATTGATCACAATGCGAGACATGTCATCATGGTGCAGTTAGAATATGCTTTTATATATATATATATATATATATATATATATATATATATATATATATATGTAGTCCAAGAGTGAAAGATGTGATTTATATATCAATATTGTTTCATCCAAACAGTGTAAGAATTAATGAAGATATTTTGCATTTATATTAAAAATAAATATCTTTTTTTGACAATGTCACTGTTAATGAATTGTCTAGTCCATATGTTGATGTAATGAATCGGATAGAGCATGCAATTACAATCAAATATATAATTCCATGCTATCATCAAGAATATTTAATTGCCATTCTCTCTTAAAGGGACATGAAACTCCAAATTTGTAATTTTATTATTTTTCAGGATTTAAATACAGCATGTGATTTTAAACAGCTCTCCAATTTACTTATTTTATCTAATTTGCTTCGTTGTCTTTGATTTTTTTTTTTTAAAGGAGCAACTATGCACTACTGGGAGTTATCTGAAGATATCTGTTGAACCAATGAAAATAGGCAATTTTGTGCATCAACCAATCAGCAGGTTACTCCCAGTAATGCATTGCTGCTCCTGAGCCTACCTAGAACAATAGTTGCTTTTTAACTAAGGATACCAAACAGACTGAAGCAATTTAGATAATAGAAGCAAATTGGAAAGTTGTTTAAAATCACATGTTGTGTCTAAATCATAGAAGAAAAATGTTGGTTTTCTTGTCCCTTTAATGATTAGAAGAAAATATCAAAGCATATGAGATGTATATTTATATAATCTGCACATATGTAAAAATGTGTTTAGTGTTGTCTAAATGTAGCCAACAACTGTCAAGCACTACCCAGGGGCAGAAAACAAAATGGCCATGACCCTAAGATTACATTAAAATGAAGATATCAAGAATCAAAGAAATATCTTCAAATACTCATAAATTGAGATTTGTATTTTAAAGTAACAAGAAAAAAGAATTAGAGTATCCATATTAATATAGATCAATGTGAATGGATTAGGTAATGTTATATCCAAGTTTGTAAGACAAAAGTTAAATTAGAATGAGACATACTATACTCTGACGAACATGGGCTCGAGGTTCCAGCACCAACATCCATATCTGTAAAATATTCAATCAGGATTGGATATCATTAATACAAATCAGGCCATGGACATGAACAATCAGATATTATTTTCAAATTGACAAAGTAAAATAATATTTGTATTCATGTGAGTTCATTGTTTTCGAAAATTATTTTATAAATAAAGAGATCATGTATTCTTATTTACAATCTTTTATGTTATTGACTGTCGCTTTAATCAATTGTTAGATATTGTTCAATTTTTATTTTGATATTGCTAGTATAGCTTTTCTAATGTAGAAAGATTGTAAGTAAGGATACTGTATTCTTCACATATATACTAATTAACGTATACATTTGAACAACATGTCTATAGTATTGCCACTGTTACAGCAAACACATGTTCACGTCTCTGCGCAATTATATCTTTCATGATCATTGCGCAATTATTAAAAGCGTAATTGCGCATCCATGATTCTGAATTGTTTTGGATATAGTAGTTTGATGAGTATAATTTCTAAAGATTTCAAATATATTTGCAATTGGGTGTATTACGATATTCCAATCGGATATTTTTAAAGATTGAATGATACCAATTAATATTTATATGTTTTGTATGATTCAATATTCAATGTATTAAATGGCGGATGATAGGGATTTCACGGATAAGCAATTCCATTTTAGCTCTGTGACGCATATTCTGGAGAGCGCAAGAAACATCATTCCTATTTCATGTGTGACAAATCTAAATTCAGATATCTAAACATCATATGTAACGTGTTTTGTTAGATCTATAAGGGGTGGGAGGGGCTTCTGGCTGGGAAGGGGCGGGGGGCAGGAGGGGTTTCTGGCTGGGGGGGCGGGGGTGGGAGGAGCTTCTGGCTGGGAAGGGGTGGGGGTGGGAGGGGCTTCTGGCTGGGAAGGGGCAGGGGTGGGAGGGGCTTCTGGCTGGGGTGGGCGGGGGGCTTCTGGATGGGAAGGCCCGGGAGGCTGATGCCCAGAAGTGGAAGTTCCATCCGAAATATATAAAACAATTCAAAAAATATATATATGATATGAAAATATATTATTATCTTGAAAGAAATCAAGATTCAACATTATTTAAAATCTGGATTCTTGTTCTCATAAAATATTTAGACAAAGTCACAATAATTACTATGTTTTAAGTTATTGATTGATTTGAATCAAATATAATTAATAAGAAGATTTAATTGATCCTTTAAACTCTGACTGTTCACTGTTATTTTTCATGTAACATTTCATAAATACATTACATATCATATTTTTCAAAGTCAACATTATGTGCTAATCTTTATGATTTTATAATATTTTTATCTTTTGAATAATATATCGGTACGCATGTATGCATTTGAGATTGAAATGCAATAGAGTTCTTTTAGACACATGCCCGTGGATTGATTCTTTAAAATCCAACAATTTTATAATATGGGAGTGTGTAATATGATCAAATCTAAATGGCCACTCCACCTAGCCTTTGAAACCATGTAAACACTGATTTACATATATATTTCGGGGATTTCCTTTGTAATCTTAAATGGAAAAATGTGAAGCTTGATGGTTCAATCAATTACTATTCAGAATATATTCACGGTAGATGCTACCGTTCATATTGAATATTAAGAATATAATTTTATCTATCTGATATTACATTTTCAGAGTATGTTTCGTGAATCTGTCTTTTACAATATGATTAAATGTATGTCATCCCAATATTAATAGACACATTCAGAAATGCATGCTTTAGTTTTGATGAATATTAATGTTTGTTTGATTGAAATGGACAGTCTACACCTAAATCTTTTTAAATCCATTTACATATCATACATCATGAAATTAAATCAAGGAATTTCAACATGATTCTGTTTTATGTATACTTAGAAGTAGCTTAGAAGTTCAAAAAAAATAATGACATAATGATATGGTCTGTATATAGGCACTCAGATGAATAGCAATGACTGTCTGTACAATCAGAAGATGATTATTGGGGTTTTGCATGTAATATGCATGTGACATTGTGATGTCATTATTGACAAATCATACATATATTTGAAACAAAATAAAAACATATGTTCATGCTGCATGATATAGAAAGTGGGGCAGTAGTGTATTTGAAAAGAATTGAATAATATATTTGAAAGGTAGAAAGGTGTAGACTTTATTTTTTGTCAATAGTATGATTTAGAAACAATACACGTTATATTAGGGTGACCATATTCCCACTTTGAAATTGAAAACATATGAAAAATACATAGGTCAGGCTTCTTATACAAAACATTTCTTGAAACAGCCTTAAAAACAGCCCTGACCTATGTATTTTTCATATGTGTCCCTTTTTAAAGCAGCAATATGGTCAACCTACGTTATATACATGTTATAAATATTTGACGTACCATCAGAATCCAAGCGACCCACTTCCTCCTCCATCACCCATGTTACATCAATCTCTGTAAAACATAGTATGTTGTGTACACGTTAAAAACAAATATTATAACATGTGTTACTGGTGCTCAAGGACACACATCAATTTTGCATTAAAGAGATACTGAACCAAAGTTAGGAATTACATCATTTTGATGGAGCATGCAAATGAAATAAGATTTATAATTATCGATGAGTAATAATTACATTTTAGTGTCTGTATTATGAAAAAATTCACAAAAGCAGAGTACATGGAACATTCAAGAGTTCTCATGTGTGTATCGCTTGATGATTGTTGTCTAAATTTATACTAAATATAAACATGTGCTAGCCATGTTCTGAAGCACAAAGGTGTAGACTAAGAAGCTTTGAGATCTTAATATTAAAATAATAAAAAAAAAAAAATATATATATATATATATATATCAGTAGAGAAGTACATTATAAGTTTTATTCAAATGGAATACTTCATCAGAATCATGATCATAATATTTACAGTGGGGGGAAAAAGTATTTAGTCAGCCACCAATTGTGCAAGTTATGCCACTTAAGAAGATGAGAGAGGCCTGTAATTTTCATCATAGGTATACCTCAACTATGAGAGACAAAATGTGGAAACAAATCCAGACAATTACATTGTCTGATTTGGAAAGAATTTATTTGCAAATTATGGTAGAAAATAAGTATTTGGTCAATATCAAAAGTTCATCTCAATACTTTGTGATATATCCTTTGTTGGCAATGACAGAGGTCAAACATTTTCTGTAAGTCTTCACAAGGTTGTCACACACTGTTGCTGGTATGTTGGCCCATTCCTGCATGCAGATCTCCTCTAGAGCAGTGATGTTTTGGGGCTGTCGCTGGGCAACACGGACTTTCAACTCCCTCCAAAGGTTTTCTATGGGGTTGAGATCTGGAGACTGGCTAGGCCACTCCAGGACCTTGAAATGCTTCTTACGTAGCCACCCCTTCGTTGCCCGGGCAGTGTGTTTGGGATCATGGTCATGCTGAAAGACCCAGCCACATTTCATCTTCAATGCCCTTGCTGATGGAAGGAGGTTTGCACTCAAAATCTCACGATACATGGCCCCATTCATTCTTTCATGTACACGGATCAGTCGTCCTGTTCCCTTTGCAGAGAAACAGCCCCAAAGCATGATGTTGCCACCCCCATGCTTCACAGTAGGTATGGTGTTCTCTCTCCACCAAACACGACAAGTTATGTTTCTACCAAACAGTTCTACTTTGGTTTCATCTGACCATATGACATTCTCCCAATCCGCTTCTGGATCATCCAAATGCTCTGTAGCATACTTCAGACGGGCCCAGACATGTACTGGCTTAAGCAGAGGGACATGTCTGGCACTGCAGGATCTGAGTCCCTGGCAGCATAGTGTGTTACTGATGGTAGCCTTTGTTACGTTTGTCCAGCTCTCTGCAGGTCATTCACTAGGTCCCCCCATGTGGTTCTGGGATGTTTGCTCACTGTTCTTGTGATCATTTTGACCCCACGGGGTGAGATCTTGCATGGAGCCCCAGATCGAGGGAGATTATTAGTGGTCTTGTATGTCTTCCATTTTCTAATTATTGCTCCCACAGTTGATTTCTTCACACCAAGCTGCTTGCCTATTGCAGATTCAGTCTTCCCAGCCTGGTGCAGGTCTACAATTTTGTTTCTGGTGTCCTTTGACAGCTCTTTGGTCTTCACCATAGTGGAGTTGGGAGTGTGACTATTTGAACTTGTTATCAGTATAAAAGACACCTGTCCACAACCTCAAACAGGTGCCATTAATACAGGTAATGAGTGGAGGACAGAGGAGCCTCTTAAATAAGAAGATACAGGTATGTGAGAGCCAGAAATCTTGCTTGTTTGTAGGAGACCAAATACTTATTTTCCACCATAATTTGCAAATAAATTCTTTCCAAATCAGACAATGTGGTTGTCTGGATTTGCTTCCACATTTTGTCTCTCATAGTTGAGGTATACCTATGATGAAAATTACAGGCCTCTCTCATCTTCTTAAGTGGGAGAACTTGCACAATTGGTGGCTGACTAAACACTTTTTTTCCCCACTGTATGAAAAAGACACCTTCAATGCTGGATCCCTCTGTGCTCGTCACAATAACTAGTTCTATTAATGATATTAAAAAATATAAGTGAACACAGTTTGGATATCACTAAATCACATTAGTCTAAAATATTCAAAATAATATCCTTAGAAATGTGAAGACTAGAGGACTAATATGAACAATAAATTTATTAGTTCATTAAGGTGATTGGAAAGAAAATTATGTCTTTCATATATGTTGGATTTCTTACTATATTAGACAGCCAATTCGTATCATATTAATCGATGGCATATCTAAATATAACTATTGTTCCCTGTTTTAAAAATAATACAGATACATAACACTTTGAATAACAACTGGTGACAACTAAAGCCTAATCCATGTGGCACATAGATCCATTTGTGCAATGTACAGTAATCTGTTTTAGGACATAACACATATTGATCACAATGCGAGACATGTCATCATGGTGCAGTTAGAATATGCTTTTATATATATATATATATATATATATATATATATATATATATATATATATATATAAAGGTAGTCCAAGAGTGAAAGATGTGATTTATATATCAATATTGTTTCATCCAAACAGTGTAAGTATTAATGAAGATATTTTGCATTTATATTAAAAATAAATATCTTTTTTTGACAATGTCACTGTTAATGAATTGTCTAGTCCATATGTTGATGTAATGAATCGGATAGAGCATGCAATTACAATCAAATGTATAATTCCATGCTATCATCAAGAATATTTAATTGCCATTCTCTCTTAAAGGGACATGAAACTCCAAATTTGTAATTTTATTATTTTTCAGGATTTAAATACAGCATGTGATTTTAAACAGCTCTCCAATTTACTTATTTTATCTAATTTGCTTCGTTGTCTTTGATTTTTTTTTTTAAAGGAGCAACTATGCACTACTGGGAGTTATCTGAAGATATCTGTTAAACCAATGAAAATAGGCAATTTTGTGCATCAACCAATCAGCAGGTTACTCCCAGTAATGCATTGCTGCTCCTGAGCCTACCTAGAACAATAGTTGCTTTTCAACTAAGGATACCAAACAGACTGAAGCAATTTAGATAATAGAAGCAAAATGGAAAGTTGTTTAAAATCCCATGTTGTGTCTAAATCATAGAAGAAAAATGTTGGTTTTCTTGTCCCTTTAATGATTAGAAGAAAATATCAAAGCATATGAGATGTATATTTATATCATCTGCACAAATGTAAAAATGTGTTTAGTGTTGTCTAAATGTAGCCAACAACTGTCAAGCACTACCCAGGGGCAGAAAACAAAATGGCCATGACCCTAAGATTACATTAAAATGAAGATATCAAGAATCAAAGGAATATCTTCAAATACTCATAAATTGAGATTTTAATTTTAAAGTAACAAGAAAATAGAATTAGAGTATCCATATTAATATAGATCAATGTGAATGGATTAGGTAATGTTATATCCAAGTTTGTAAGACAAAGTTAAATTAGAATGAGACATACTATACTCTGACGAACATGGGCTCGAGGTTCCAGCACCAACATCCATATCTGTAAAATATTCAATCAGGATTGGATATCATTAATACAAATCAGGCCATGGACACGAACAATCAGATATTATTTTCAAATTGACAAAGTAAAATAATATTTGTATTCATGTGAGTTCATTGTTTTCAAAAATTATTTTATAAATAAAGAGATCATGTATTCTTATTTACAATCTTTTATGTTGTTGACTGTCGCTTTAATCAATTGTTAGACATTGTTCAATTTTTATTTTGATATTGCTAGTATAGCTTTTCTAATGTAGAAAGATTGTAAATAAGGATACTGTATTCTTCACATATATACTAATTAACGTATACATTTGAACAACATGTCTATAGTATTGCCACTGTTACAGCAAACACATGTTCACGTCTCTTCGCAATTATATCTTTCATGATCATTGCGCTATTATTAAAAGCGTAATTGCGCATCCATGATTCTGAATTGTTTTGGATATAGTAGTGTGATGAGTATAAATTCTAAAGATTTCAAATATATTTGCAATTGGGTGTATTACGATATTCCAATCGGATATTTTTAAAGATTGAATGATACCAATTAATATTTATATGTTTTGTATGATTCAATATTCAATGTATTAAATGGCGGATGATAGGGATTTCACGGATAAGCAATTCCATTTTAGCTCTGTGACGCATATTCTGGAGAGCGCAAGAAACATCATTCCTATTTCATGTGTGACGAATCTAAATTCAGATATCTAAACATCATATGTAACGTGTGTTGTGAGATCTATATAGGTTTTTTTTAAGGGTGTATTGGGTGGGTTTTATTTTTTAGATTAGGGTTTGGGCGGCAAAAGAGCTAACTGCCCTTTTAAGGGCAATGCCCATCCAAATGCCCTTTTCAGGGTAATGGGGAGCTTAGGTTTTTTAACTAGTATTTTATTTGGGGGGTTGGTTGTGTGGGTAGTGGGTTTTACTGTTGGGGGGTTGTTTGTATTTTTATTTACATGGAAAAGAGTTGATTACTTTGGGGCAATGCCCCGCAAAAGGCCCTTTTAAGGGCTATTGGTAGTTTAGTTTAGGCTTTTTTTTATTTTGGGGGGCTTTTATTATTTTAATAGGGCTATTAGATTAGGTGTAATTAGTTTAAATTTCTGTAATTTGTTTATTATTTTCTGTAATTTAGTGGGGGTTTTTTGTACTTTAGCTAATTTAATTTAATTTAGGAAATTGTATTTAATTTAGTTAATTCATTTAATTATAGTGTAGTGTTAGGTGTTAGTGTAACTTAGGTTAGGTTTTATTTTACAGGTAAATTTGTCTTTATTTTAACTAGGTTATTAAATAGTTAATAACTATTTAATAACTATTCTACCTAGTTAAAATAAATACAAACTTGCCTGTAAAATAAAAATAAATCCTAAACTAGCTACAATGTAACTATTAGTTATATTGTAGCTATCTTAGGGTTTATTTTACAGGTAAGTATTTAGTTTTAAATAGGAATAATTTAGTTAATGATAGTAATATTTATTTAGATTTATTTAAATTATATTTAAGTTAGGGGGTGTTAGGTTTAGGATTAGACTTAGGTTTAGGGGTTAATAACTTTAATATAGTGGCGGCGTTGGGGTGGCAGATTAGGGGTTAATAATATGTAACTAATGTTTGCGAGGTGGGAGTGCGGTGGTTTAGGGGTTAATATGTTTATTATAGTGGTGGAGACGTTGGGGGCGGCAGATTAGGGGTTAATAACTGTAGGTAGGTGGCGGCGACATTGAGGGTGGCAGATTAGGGGTTAATAAATATAATGTAGGTGTCTGGGATGTTGGGGTCAGCAGATTAGGGGTTCATACATAAAATGTAGGTGGCGGTGTCCGAAGCGGCAGATTAGGGGTTCAAATTTTTATTTTAGTATTTGCAATGCGGGAGGGCCTATTGGTAGTTTAGTTTAGGCTAGGTTTTTTTTTATTTTGGGGGGCTTTTATTATTTTAATAGGGCTATTAGATTAGGTGTAATTAGTTTAAATTTCTGTAATTTGTTTATTATTTTCTGTAATTTAGTGGGGTTTTTTTGTACTTTAGCTAATTTAATTTAATTTAGGAAATTGTATTTAATTTAGTTAATTCATTTAATTATAGTGTAGTGTTAGGTGTTAGTGTAACTTAGGTTAGGTTTTATTTTACAGGTAAATTTGTCTTTATTTTAACTAGGTTATTAAATAGTTAATAACTATTTAATAACTATTCTACCTAGTTAAAATAAATACAAACTTGCCTGTAAAATAAAAATAAATCCTAAACTAGCTACAATGTAACTATTAGTTATATTGTAGCTATCTTAGGGTTTATTTTACAGGTAAGTATTTAGTTTTAAATAGGAATAATTTAGTTAATGATAGTAATATTTATTTAGATTTATTTAAATTATATTTAAGTTAGGGGGTGTTAGGTTTAGGATTAGACTTAGGTTTAGGGGTTAATAACTTTAATATAGTGGCGGCGTTGGGGTGGCAGATTAGGGGTTAATAATATGTAACTAATGTTTGCGAGGTGGGAGTGCGGTGGTTTAGGGGTTAATATGTTTATTATAGTGGTGGAGACGTTGGGGGCGGCAGATTAGGGGTTAATAACTGTAGGTAGGTGGCGGCGACATTGAGGGTGGCAGATTAGGGGTTAATAAATATAATGTAGGTGTCTGGGATGTTGGGGTCAGCAGATTAGGGGTTCATACATAAAATGTAGGTGGCGGTGTCCGAAGCGGCAGATTAGGGGTTCAAATTTTTATTTTAGTATTTGCAATGCGGGAGGGCCTCGGTTTAGGGGTTAATAGGTAGTTTATGGGTGTTAGTGTACTTTTTAGCACTTTAGTTATGCGTTTTATGCTACGGCGTTGTACCATAAAACTCTTAACTACTGACTTTTAAATGTGTTAGGACTCTTGACAGGGTAGGGTGTACCGCTCACTTTTTGGCCTCCCAGGACAGACTCATAATATCAGCGCTATGGAAGTCCCATAGAAAAAAGACTTTACAAAGTTTACGTAAGTCGTTTTGTGGTAAGGCCAAAGAAGTGTGTGGCGACCCTAAAACTTCAAGACTTGTAATACCAGCGGGCATAAAAAAGCAGCGTTAGGACCTCTTAACGCTGCTTTTTTACCCTAACGCACAACTCGTAATCTAGACGAATGTGTTTACAATTCCTCATTATTTTATTATCAGCAAAGTATATAATGCATGAAATTAAATTGTTCATGTTGGTCTATGAATTATTATTGGGAAGCGAAAACCACAAATATGTGTATTAGCTTGGATAGATAGTCTGATCTCCTAACTCCTAACTTTATCACATTTTTGGACATATACATACTTCTTATATCTGCAAAACAATCAACCGAAAATATTTGTAATTTGTATTACCTTATGTATTGTATGCCCCACTAGGAGTGAAATATCTTACAATGGCTGTATTTATACAGCTTTGCCTTAAGGACAAAATCATTAGGAATAGGTGGAGATAACATTGGAGAAATAAACTAAATTAAAATCAAGGGTAACAGAAATACTTATAGAAATTTGGTACACTCCAACAGGTAAAGAGTATAATTGTGAGAAATTATATTTTGATATATCTATAGTTAACTGACCCTTCAAATGACTCCACTAGAGTGAAAAGTCATCAATATGGCATACAATAACTAGCTTGTTATAAATGTCAAATTAACTTACATTTTCTTTAAAGATAATTTAATCTACCTAGATTACCTTTCAAATAATGAAACCATAATAAATAACCTATATTTATTTAAGAATGTTTTTTATTACCTAAGAAAGATTATAGATATTAGAAGGTAAATATAGCATTAAACTACACTGTCACTTTAATGTAACAAGTTAAACACTTTCATTTCTTAAAAGTTAAATGAGCAAAGTTGTTATGTATAATTTATACTGCATATTCTCGTCATAAACATTTTATTATTTTGACATCTATAAATCACACAACTAAATCATAGATGTCTCTATCTAACTCCACCTTAACTTTTGTAAGATACTTGACTTTAACATTATCTGGTTAAGCTGTGTTGATATTTTTTTCATTCAATAAATTAATCAAAATTAGGATATTTAATATCAGGCATGTGCTTGTAAAATAGAAACTTTAACAGTCATGGGACTAGTTTTTTGTTTACATGTCAGAATATTAGATGGATGTATTTCTTCTTATCTTACTGGGATAGAGATATGTATCAAATAAAATGTATTTCAATAAATAAAATATAAAAATGTAGTATGTAAAGAAATTTATTTAAAAAAAAGAAGAAAAAAAACAATATTAGTTTTGGAATTCATACAAAATGAAAATCTGAAAAAGAAAGAAAGAAAAAATTAAAACATTTATTAATTAGGTTATTTAATGAACACATGACTAACAAAATATTCAGAAAATGTAATAATTGTAAATTCATCTTCTGTCTATGCTCTAACATGTATTGTTTGTCTTGATATTAAAGACAGGTTCAGAATGGAGATCTATATCTATCCATCTATCTACACAAAATTTGAAATTAATCACATTAAATTGTCTAATCAAGAATTGACTTAAACATATTAGCATTTAAAAATAGACAAAATGCATAATATCAAATTTTGAATACAAAAAATTATTCTATTGTATGAGGGACATAATTGAATGCAATATTTCATGTCCCTTCAAATAATAATATACCTAAATGTCAGCTATAAAATGTATACTTTTATCTGTCTGATTGCTCACAATCTGAGTCCTCTCTAGCACAAAGTAGGGGTAATGTATATAAAATAAATATATTCTAAAATAGGACATGCATATATTATGAATTATTTGAACATTATTCCTCCTATGATTATTAAATAGCATGCATTGTGCAAACTAACCAGGATGTATGGTCTTTAAAAGGCAATTCTATTCAAAATATCAGTTTATCTTCCTTATGTGTCCTATTCATCATTTTCAAAATAGAGGATTGTGAATAGTGATGTCGGGAACCTAAAAATTTCAGTTCGCGAACGGCGGACTCGAACTTCCGCAACTGTTCGCGAACCGGTGAACCCGGGCGAACCGCCATTGACTTCAAAAGGCAGGCGAACTTTGAAATCAACAGGGACTCTTTCTGGCCACAATAGTGATGTAAAAGTTGTTTCAAGGGGACTAACACCTGGACTGTGGCATGCCGGAGGGGGATCCATGGCAAAACTCCCATGGAAAATTACATAGTTGATGCAGAGTCTGGTTTTAAGCCATAAAGGGCATAAATCACCTAAAATTCCTAAATTGTTTGGAATAACGTGCTTTAAAACATCAGGTATGATGTTGTATCGATCAGGTAGTGTAAGGGTTACGCCCACTTCACAGTGACAGACCAAACTCCCCGTGTAACGCACCGCAAACAACCGCAAACAGTCCATTTGCACAACCACGAGATAGATAGATTTGATAGATACATACATAGATTACATAGATCAATAGATGCAATATACATTTGATAGATACAAATTACATAGATCAATAGATGCAATATACATTTGATAGATACGAATTACATAGATCAATAGATGCAATATACATTTGATAGATACGAATTACATAGATCAATAGATGCAATATACATTTGATAGAGACAAATTACATAGATCAATAGATGCAATATACATATGATAGATACGAATTACATAGATCAATAGATGCAATATACATTTGATAGACACGAATTACATAGATCAATAGATGCAATATACATTTGATAGATACGATTGATAGTTAGATAGATTTGATAGATAAATAGATAGATTTGATAGATATATAATTTCCCAGACAGAGAATTACAAGACGTGCGGTCTGTGACCCATGGTAAGGTTACTTCCTTTTGCACAATCGAGTACAGGTTGGGGTCCGGGATTGCCTTTTGTGCAATGAAATTGTGGCCGGCTACCTTCCACTGCGGTGTCCCCTATCAGGGGACGTGTATATGGCATGGATTTTAGGAACCGGGACATGGAAAAAGATGCTTGGACACCCAGTACAGGTCGTTCTCCTTCAGCCTTTTTATACGAGGGTCCCCGACCCTCAACAAGCACGACAGCATGAAAGAACCCATATGCCATGACTTCCTTTTGCACAATCGAGTACAGGTATGGCATCGATTTTAGGAACCCGGAGATAATTTTTAGGAACCGGGAGATGGAAAAAGATGCTTGGACACCCAGTACAGGTCGTTCTCCTTCAGCCTTTTTATATGAGGGTCCCCGACCCTCAACAGGCACGACAGCATGAAAGACCCCATATGCCATGACTTCCTTTTGCACAATCGAGTACAGGTATGGCATCGATTTTAGGAACCCGGAGATAATTTTTAGGAACTGGGAGATGGAAAAAGATGCTTGGACACCCAGTACAGGTCGTTCTCCTTCAGCCTTTTTATACGAGGGTCCCTGACCCTCAACAGGCATGACAGCATGAAAGACCCCATATGCCATGACTTCCTTTTGCACGATCGAGTACAGGTATGGCATCGTTTTTAGGAACCCAGAGATAATTTTTAGGAACCGGGAGATGGAAAAAGATGATTGGTCGGTCCTCCTACTTCAAATTTGGGGCACTGCGCGTGCATTCTACTGTGCCACCAGATATGAGTGGTGTGTTAAGTAGTACTATTCTTAGCAGTTTAATCCCTGTTATGTGCCTTTTTTTTGGTTTGGGTTTTGAAGCCACAGTGGCCAGAAAAATTAGGCATGTACACATGCCTGAAAAATTAGGTATTGTTGCAGCCGCTGCTGTAGCAGTGGCCAGAAAAATTGATATTTGTTTGACAGTTAGAAAGTGCCCTAAAACATTGCAACAAACACCCTAGTTACATTAAAACAACACCCTAGTTGTTGGCGTATAAGTCACGCAAGTCATCCGGCATTCAAAGATAAAATACAACAGCGTGTGGACCATTTTTAGCCCAAGGCAGCTCATCTCATCAGGCCTTTTTTACTCAAATGTATCGCCCAATGTCAGTCCCTTCGGGATCCATCCCTCATTCATTTTAATAAAGGTGAGATAATCAAGACTTTTTTGACCTAGGCGACTTCTCTTCTCAGTGACAATACCTCCTGCTGCACTGAAGGTCCTTTCTGACAGGACACTTGAAGCGGGGCAGGCCAGAAGTTCTAGTGCAAATTGGGATAGCTCAGGCCACAGGTCAAGCCTGCACACCCAGTAGTCAAGGGGTTCATCGCTCCTCAGAGTGTCGAGATCCGCAGTTAATGCGAGGTAGTCTGCTACCTGTCGGTTGAGTCGTTCTCTGAGGCTGGATCCCGAAGGGCTGTGGCGATGCATAGGAGTTAAAAAGGTCCGCATGTCCTCCATCAACAACACATCTGGAAAGCATCCTGTCCTTGCCGGCGTGGTCGTGGGAGGAGGAGTATTACTTTCATCTCTTCCCCTGTTAGATTACTGTTGTGCTGTGACATCACCCTTATACACTGTGTAAAGCATACTTTTTAATTTATTTTTGAACTGCTCCATCCTTTCCGATTTGCGGGAATTCGGTAACATTTCAGTCACTTTATGCTTATACCGGGGGTCTAGTAGCATGGACACCCAGTACAGTTCGTTCTCCTTCAGCTTTTTTTATACGAGTGTCCCTCAACAGGCACGACAGCATGAAAGACCCCATTTGCACAAGGTTGGATGCCGAGCTTCTCATGTCCCGTTCCTCATCCTCACTGATCTCACTGAAGGTATCTTCTTCCCCCCAGCCACGTACAACACCACGGGTACCAGATAGGTGACAACAACGAGCACCCTGGGATGCCTGTTGTGCTTGGTCTTCCTCCTCCTCCTCAAAGCCACATTCCTCCTCTGACTCCTCTTCCTCACATTCCAATTCCTGCGTTACCGCTGGTCCAGCAAGCGATGCTGATAAGGCTGTTTATGGTGGTGATGGAGACCGCAACTCTTCCTCTTCACGCTCATCTACGGCCTGATCCAGCACTCTTCGCAGGGCACGCTCCAGGAAGAAAACAAATGGTATGATGTCGCTGATGGTGCCTTCAGTGTGACTGACTAGGTTTGTCACCTCCTCAAAAGGACGCATGAGCCTACAGGCATTGTGCATGATCGTCCAGTAACGTGGCAAAAAAATCCCCAGCTCCCCAGAGGCTGTCCTAGCACCCTGGTCATACAAATACTCATTAACAGCTTTTTCTTGTTGGAGCAGGCGGTCGAACATTAGGAGTGTTGAATTCCAATGTGTCGGGCTGTCGCAAATCAAGCGCCTCACTGGCAGGTTGTTTCGCCGCTGGATATCTGACAAGTGCGCCATGGCCATGTAGGAACGCCTGAAATTGCCACACACCTTCCTGGCCTGCTTCAGGACGTCCTGTAAGCACTTGGTTCTTATGCACAAAGCGTTGTACAATCAGATTACACACATGTGCCATGCACGGCACATGTGTCAACTTGCCCAATTTCAACGCCGCCACCAAATTACTTCCATTGTCAGAAACCACTTTGCCAATCTCCAGTTGGTGCGGAGTAAGCCACTGATCCACCTGTGCGTTCAGGGCGGACAGGAGTGCTGCTGTGGTGTGACTCTCTGCTTTCAGGCAAGTCAACCCCAAGACGGCGTGACACTGCTGTATCTGGGATGTGGAATAGTACCTGGGGAGCTGGGGGGGTGCAGTTGATGTGGAGCAAGACGCAGCAGCAGAAGAGGACTCAGCCGAGGAATAGGTTATGGAAGAGGATGGATTAGGAGGAGTAGAGTAGGTAGCAGCAGGCCTGCCTGCAAGTCGTGGCGGTGTCACCAACTCCTCTGCAGAGCCATGCATTCCCTGCTTGTCAGCCGTCAGCAGGTTTACCCAATGCGCAGTGTAGGTGATATACCTGCCCTGACCATGCTTTGCAGACCAGCTATCAGTGGTCAGATGGACCCTTGCCCCAACACTGTGTGCCAGACATGCCATTACTTCCTTTCGCACAATCGAGTACAGGTTGGGGATTGCCTTTTGTGAAAAGAAATTTCTTCCGGGTACCTTCCACTGTGGTGTCCCAATAGATACAAATTTTTTGAACGCCTCAGACTCCACCAGCTTGTATGGTAAAAGCTGGCGGGCTAAGAGTTCAGACAAGCCAGCTGTCAGACGAAGGGCAAGGGGGTGACTTTGTGACATTGGCTTCTTACGCTCAAACATGTCCTTGAAAGACACCTGACTGTGGGCTGATGAGCAGGAACTGCTCAAGGCGAGAGACGGAGTGGCGGATGGTTGAGAGGGGGCAAGGAGGACAGCAGTGGTTGACATGGCTGAAGATGCTGGACCAGGAGGAGGATGGCGGCTTTGAGTTTGTGTGCTGCTTGTACTCATGTGTTGATCCCATAGGCGTTTGTGATGTGCGATCATGTGCCTTCGCAAAGCAGTTGTACCTAGGTGGGTGTTGGACTTCCCACGACTCAGTTTCTTTTGGCACAGGTTGCAAATGGCATCGCTGTTGTCAGAGGCAGACACACACAAAAAATGCCACACTGCTGAGCTCTGCGATGACGGCATTCTGGTGGTGGCAACAGCATGCGTTGATTGGCGTGCTGTCTGGCTGACCCCGGGTGCCGATGCATGCTGTCTGACTGTGCCACTATCTCCTTGCGATGACCTCCCCCTGCTTCCAACTCGTCTCCTCCTCCTCTCTGTCTCCCCATCTGAACTTTCCCCCTCTTCTTCTTCTCTTCTAGTGGGCACCCACGTGACATCCACGGACGCATCATCATCAACCGCTTCACTTGTATCTGACAAATCAACAAAGGAAGCAGCAGCAGGTACAACATCATCATCATCATCATACCGTACGTCCATGTCTGTAATGCTGCCTGACTGAGACATATCACTGTTATCTACATCCTCTGTCAATGATGGTTGCGCATCACTCATTTCTTCCAACTGATGTGTCAATAACTCCTCTGACAGATCAAGTGAAGCAGCTGTGGTGCTAGTGGTGGTGGCAGGCGGGCGAGTGGCACTGGTCATTGAGAGGTGCCCGAAGCTAAGCTGGAGGTGGATGGTGCGTCAAGGTTCCGAGCGGAAGCTGTAGAAGATTGGGTGTCCTGTGTTAGCCAGTCAACTAGGTCCTCCTCAGAACTTTTTGCGTTCATGGTACGTGGCCTCTGAACACTGGGCATTACTGTAGGGTCAAAGGGAATCACAGCACCACGACCACGACGACACCTGCGGGGTGGCCTGCCTCTGCCTGTCCTTTTTTTTTAAAATGTAGACTTACACTACTATTAAACAAAATATGAGTGGTGTTACTGGGCAAGTGGGCACAGTATATGCTGTGAGCCTGACACAAAAAAGCAGACTGATGTTTCACAATCCAAAAAGTTTTTTTTTTTAAATGTACAATTACACTACTATTAAACAAGATATGAGTGGTGGCGCTGGGCAAGTGGGCACAGTATACGCTGTGAGCCTGACACAAAAAAGCAGACTGATGTTTCACAGTAATTTTTTTTTTTTAAATATTTACACTACTGTTACAACAAATATGAGTGGTGCCACTTACTTGGCAAGTGGGCCTGGCACACACGCTGGCAGGCAGGCAACTGCAATAAGATTACACTAGCAGACTGATGTTTCACAGTCAAAAAAGTTTTTTTTTTTTAAATATTTACACTACTGTTATAACAAATATGATTGGTGGCACTAGTTGGCAAGTGGGCCTGGCACACACGCTGGCAGGCAGGCAACTGCAATTAGATTACACTAGCAGACTGATGTAAAAAATTTTTAAAAAAAATTTACACTAATGTTACACCAGATATGAGTGGTGGCACTGAGGAAGTAGGCACAGTTTATGTTGTGAACCTGACACACAGGCTGGCAGTGGCAGGTAGGCCTGGCAACTGAAATTAGATTACACTAGCAGACTGATGTTTCACAGTCAAAAAAGTTTTTTTTTTAAATATTTACACTACTGTTACAACAAATATGAGTGGTGCCACTAACTTGACAAGTGGGCCTGGCACACACACTGGCAGGCAGGCAGGCAACTGCAATTAGATTACACTAGCAGACCGATGTTTCACAGTCAAAAAAGTTTTTTTATTATATTTACACTACTGTTATAACAAATATGACTGGTGGCACTACTTGGCAAGTGGGCCTGGCACACACGCTGGCAGGCAGGCAACTGCAATTAGATTACACTAGCAGAATGATGTAAAAGATTATTTTTTTTAAATTACACTAATGTTACAACAGATATGAGTGGTGGCACTGAGGAAGTAGGCACAGTATATGCTGTGAGGCTGACACACAGGCTGGCAGTGGCAGGCTGGCCTAGCAACTGAAATTAGATTACACTAGCAGACTGATGTAAAAGTTTTTTTTTTTTAAATTTACACTAATATTACACCAGATATGAGTGGTGGCACCGAGGAAGTAGGCACAGTATATGCTGTGAGCCTGACACACAGGCTGGCAGTGGCAGGCTGGCCTGGCAACTGAAATTAGATTACACTAGCAGACTGATGTAAAAGTTTTTTTTTTTAAATTTACACTAATGTTACACCAGATATGAGTGGTGGCACTGAGGAAGTAGGCACAGTATATGCTGTGAGACTGACACACAGGCTGGCAGTGGCAGGCTAGCCTGGCAACTGAAATTAGATTACACTAGCAGACTGATGTAAAAGTTTTTTTTTTTTAAATTTACACTAATGTTACACCAGATATGAGTGGTGGCACTGAGGAAGTAGGCACAGTATATGCTGTGAGCCTGACACACAGGCTGGCAGTGGCACGCTGGCCTGGCAACTGAAATTAGATTTCACTAGTAGACTGATGTTTCACAGTCAAAAAAGTTTTTTTTTAAATATTTACACTACTGTTACAACAAATATGAGTGGTGCCACTAACTTGGCAAGTGGGCCTGGCACACATGCTGGCAGGCAGGCAACTGCAATTAGATTACACTAGCAGACTGATGTAAAAGTTTTTTTAAAAAACATTTACACTAATGTTACAACAGATATGAGTAGTGGCACAGAGGAAGTAGGCACAGTATATGCTGGGAGCCTAACACACAGGCTGGCAGTGGCAGGCTGGCCTGGCAACTGAAATTAGATTACACTAGCAGACTGATGTAAAAGTTTTTTTTAAAAAAATTTACACTAATGTTACACCAGATATGACTGGTGGCACTGAGGAAGTAGGTACAGTATATGCTGTGAGCCTGACACACAGGCTGGCAGTGGCAGGCTGGCCTGGCAAATGAAATTATATTACACTAGCAGCCTGATGTAAAAGTTTTTTTTTTAAAAAAAATTTTACACTAATGTTACACCAGATATGAGTGGTGGCACTGAGGAAGTAGGCACAGTATATGCTGTGAGCCTGACACACAGGCTGGCAGTGGCAGGCTGGCCTGGCAACTGAAATTAGATTACACTAGCAGACTGATGTTTCACAGTCAAAAAAGTTTTTTTTAAAATATTTACACTACTGTTACAACAAATATGAGTGGTGCCACTAACTTGGCAAGTGGGCTTGGCACACACACTGGCAGGCAGGCAACTGCAATAAGATTACACTAGCAGACTGATGTTTCACAGTCAAAAAAGTTTTTTTTTAAATATTTACACTACTGTTACAACAAATATGAGTGGTGCCACTAACTTGGCAAGTGGGCCTGGCACACACGCTGGCAGGCAGGCAACTTCAATTAGATTACACTAGCAGACTGATGTTTCACAGTCAAAAAAGTTTTTTTAAAATATTTACACTACTGTTACAACAAATATGAGTGGTGCCACTAACTTGGCAAGTGGGCCTGGCACACACGCTGGCAGTCAGGCAACTGCAATTAGATTACACTAGCAGACTGATGTTTCACAGTCAAAAAAGTTTTTTTATTAAATATTTACACTACTGTTATAACAAATATGATTGGTGGCACTACTTGGCAAGTGAGCCTGGCACACATGCTGGCAGGCAGGCAACTGCAATTAGATTACACTAGCAGACTGATGTAAAAGTTTTTTTTAAAAACATTTACACTAATGTTACAACAGATATGAGTAGTGGCACAGAGGAAGTAGGCACAGTATATGCTGGGAGCCTAACACACAGGCTGGCAGTGGCAGGCTGGCCTGGCAACTGAAATTAGATTACACTAGCAGACTGATGTAAAAGTTTTTTTTAAAAAAATTTACACTTATGTTACACCAGATATGAGTGGTGGCACTGAGGAAGTAGGCACAGTATATGCTGTGAGCCTGACATACAGGCTGGCAGTGGCAGGCTGGCCTGGCAACTGAAATTATATTACACTAGCAGCCTGATGTAAAAGTTTTTTTTAAAAAAAAAATTACACTAATGTTACACCAGATATGAGTGGTGGCACTGAGGAAGTAGGCACAGTATATGCTGTGAGCCTGACACACAGGCTGGCAGTGGCAGGCTGGCCTGGCAACTGAAATTAGATTACACTAGCAGACTGATGTTTCACAGTCAAAAAAGTTTTTTTTTAAATATTTACACTACTGTTACAACAAATATGAGTGGTGCCACTAACTTGGCAAGTTGGCTTGGCACACACACTGGCAGGCAGGCAGGCAACTGCAAGAAGATTACACTAGCAGACTGATGTTTCACAGTCAAAAAAGTTTTTTTAAAAATATTTACACTACTGTTACAACAAATATGAGTGGTGCCACTAACTTGGCAAGTGGGCCTGGCACACACGCTGGCAGGCAGGCAACTTCAATTAGATTACACTAGCAGACTGATGTTTCACAGTCAAAAAAGTTTTTTTATTAAATATTTACACTACTGTTATAACAAATATGATTGGTGGCACTGCTTGGCAAGTGGGCCTGGCACACATGCTGGCAGGCAGGCAACTGCAATTAGATTACACTAGCAGACTGATGTAAAAGTTTTTTTTAAAAAACATTTACACTAATGTTACAACAGATATGAGTGGTGGCACAGAGGAAGTAGGCACAGTATATGCTGGGAACCTGACACACAGGCTGACAGTGGCAGGCTGGCCTGGCAACTGAAATTAGATTACACTAGCAGACTGATGTAAAAGGTTTTTTTTAAAAAATGTACACTAATGTTACACCAGATATGACTGGTGGCACTGAGGAAGTAGGTACAGTATATGCTGTGAGCCTGACACACAGGCTGGCAGTGGCAGGCTGGCCTAGCAACTGAAATTAGATTACACTAGCAGACTGATGTAAAAGTTATTTTTTTTAAAAATGTACACTAATGTTACACCAGATATGAGTGGTGGCACTGAGGAAGTAGGCACAGTATATGCTGTGAGCCTGACACACAGGCTGGCAGTGGCAGGCTGGCCTGGCAAATGAAATGAAATTACACTAGCAGACTGATGTAAAAGTTTTTTTTTTAAAACAAATTACACTAATGTTACACCAGATATGAGTGGTGGCACTGAGGAAGTAGGCACAGTATATGCTGTGAGCCTGACATACAGGCTGGCAGTGGCAGGCTGGCCTGGCAACTGAAATTAGATTACACTAGCAGACTGATGTTTCACAGTCAAAAAAGTTTTTTTTTAAATATTTACACTACTGTTACAACAAATATGAGTGGTGCCACTAACTTGGCAAGTGGGCTTGGCACACACACTGGCAGGCAGGCAACTGAAATAAGATTACACTAGCAGACTGATGCTTCACAGTCAAAAAAGTTTTTTTAAAAATATTTACACTACTGTTACAACAAATATGAGTGGTGCCACTAACTTGGCAAGTGGGCCTGGCACACACGCTGGCAGGCAGGCGACTGCAATTAGATTACACTAGCAGACTGATGTTTCACAGTCAAAAAAGTTTTTTTAAAATATTTACACTACTGTTATATTAAATATGATTAGTGCCACTAGTTGGCAAGTGGGCCTGGCACACACGCTGGCAGGCAACTGCAATTAGATTACACTAGCAGACTGATGTTTCACAGTCAAAAAAGTTTTTTTTAAAAATATTTACACTACTGTTACAACAAATATGAGTGGTGCCACTAACTTGGCAAGTGGGCCTGGCACACACACTGTCAGGCAGGCAACTGTAATTAGATTACACTAGCAGACTGATGTATCACAGTCAAAAAAGTTATTTATGAAATATTTACACTACTGTTACAACAAATATGAGTGGTGCCACTAACTTGGCAAGTGGGCCTGGCACACACGCTGGCAGGCAGGCAGGCAACTGCAATTAGATTACACTAGCAGACTGATGTTTCACAGTCAAAAAAGTTTTTTTTAAAAATATTTACACTACTGTTATAACAAATATGATTGGTGGCACTAGTTGGCAAGTGGGCCTGGCACACACGCTGGCAGGCAGGCAACTGCAATTAGATTACACTAGCAGACTGATGTTTCAAAGTCAAAAAAGTTTTTTTAAAAAATATTTACACTACTGTTACAACAAATATGAGTGGTGCCACTAACTTGGCAAGTGGGCCTGGCACACACACTGGCAGGCAGGCAACTGCAATAAGATTACACTAGCAGACTGATGTTTCACAGTCAAAAAAGTTTTTTTTAAAAATATTTACACTACTGTTACAACAAATATGAGTGGTGCTACTAACTTGGCAAGTGGGCCTGGCACACACGCTGGCAGGCAGGCAACTGCAATTAGATTACACTAGCAGACTGATGTTTCACAGTCAAAAAAGTTTTTTTAAAATATTTACACTACTGTTATATTAAATATGATTAGTGGCACTAGTTGGCAAGTGGGCCTGGCACACACGCTGGCAGGCAGGCAACTGCAATTAGATTACACTAGCAGACTGATGTTTCACAGTCAAAAAAGTTTAAAGACAATGCCACAGACATGATCACATTGCTATTCTTCACTTTCAGTCTGAGAGTCTTCACTTTCAGTCTGGGATTCTTCACTTTCAGTCAGTCTGGCACACACGCTGGCAGGCAGGCAACTGCAATTAGATTACACTTGCAGACTGATGTTTCAAAGTCAAAAAAGTTTTTTTTAAAAATATTTACACTACTGTTACAACAAATATGAGTGGTGCCACTAACTTGGCAAGTGGGCCTGGCACACACACTGGCAGGCAGGCAACTGCAATAAGATTACACTAGCAGACTGATGTTTCAGTCAAAAAAGTTTTTTTTTTAAATATTTACACTACTGTTACAACAAATATGAGTGGTGCTACTAACTTGGCAAGTGGGCCTGGCACACACGCTGGCAGGCAGGCAACTGCAATTAGATTACACTAGCAGACTGATGTTTCACAGTCAAAAAAGTTTTTTTAAAATATTTACACTACTGTTATATTAAATATGATTAGTGGCACTAGTTGGCAAGTGGGCCTGGCACACACGCTGGCAGGCAGGCAACTGCAATTAGATTACACTAGCAGACTGATGTTTCACAGTCAAAAAAGTTTTTTTTTAAATATTTACACTACTGTTACAACACATATGAATGGTGTCACTAACTTGGCAAGTGGGCCTGGCACACACGCTGGCAGGCAGGCGACTGCAATTAGATTACACTAGCAGACTGATGTTTCACAGTCAAAAAAGTTTTTTTTTTAAATATTTACACTACTGTTATAACAAATATGATTGGTGGCACTAGTTGGCAAGTGGGCCTGGCACACACGCTGGCAGGCAGGCAACTGCAATTAGATTACACTAGTAGACTGATGTTTCACAGTCAAAAAAGTTTTTTTAAAAAATATTTACACTACTGTTACAACAAATATGAGTGGTGCCACTAACTTGGTAAGTGGGCCTGGCACACACGCTGGCAGGCAGGCAACTGCAATTAGATTACAATAGCAGACTGATGTTTCACAGTCAAAAAAACTTTTTTATTAAATATTTACACTACTGTTACAACAAATATGAGTGGTGCCACTAACTTGGCAAGTGGGCCTGGTACACACGCTGGCAGGCAGGCAGGTAACTGCAATTAGATACACTAGCAGACTGATATTTCACAGTCAAAAAAGTTTTTTTTTAAATATTTACACTACTGTTATAACAAATATGATTGGTGGCACTTAGCAAGTGGGCCTGGCACACATGCAGGCAGGCAGGCAACTGCAATTAGATTACACTAGCAGACTGATGTTTCACAGTCAAAATTTTTTTTTTTTTTTTAAATATTTACACTACTGTTATAACAAATATGATTGGTGGCACTACTTGGCAAGTGGGCCTGGCACACACTCTGGCAGGCAGGCAACTGCAATTAGATTGCACTAGCAGACTGATGTTTCACAGTCAAAAAAGTTTTTTTTTAAATATTTACACCACTGTTACAACAAATATGAGTGGTGCCACTAACTTGGCAAGTGGGCCTGGCACACACGCTGGCAGGCAGGCAACTGCAATTAGATTACACTAGCAGACTGATGTTTCACAGTCAAAAAAGTTTTTTTTTTAAATATTTACACTACTGTTATAACAAATATGATTGGTGGCACTAGTTGGCAAGTGGGCCTGCCACACACGCAGGCAGGCAGGCAACTGCGATTAGATTACACTAGCAGACTGATGTAAAAGGTTTTTTTTAAAAATGTACACTAATGTTACACCAGATATGACTGGTGGCACTGAGGAAGTAGGCACAGTATATGCTGTGAGCCTGACACACAGGCTGGCACTCTGGCAGTGGCAGGCTGGCCTGGCAACTGAAATTAGATTACACTAGCAGACTGATGTAAAAGTTTTTTTTTATAATTTACACTAATGTTACACCAGATATGACTGGTCGCACTGAGCAATTAGGCACAGTATATGCTGTGAGCCTACCACACGCTGACAGGCAGGCAAATGCAATTAGATTACAAAGAAAAAAAAGAAAGAAAAAAAACGACTGATGTTCTAGCCCTAAAAAGGGCTTTTTGGGGTGCTGTCCTTACAGCAGAGATCAGATGAGTCCTTCAGGACTGTAGTGGACACTGAATACACTAGCCTAGCTATCAATTTCCCTATAAAATCAGCAGCAGCACTATCCCTCCTCTCACTAAGAATGCAGGATCAGAATGAATCTAAAATGGCTGCTGCCCAGGAGCTGGGAGGGTCTGGGAGGGAGTGTCTGCTGCTGATTGGCTGAAATGTGTCTGCAGACTGTGAGATACAGGGTCAAAGTTTACTCAATGATGACGAATAGGGGCGGATCGAAAATCGCATTTGTTCGCCCTCTGCGGCGAACGCAAACTTGCTATGATCGCTGGGAACTGTTCTCCGCCGAACTGTTCGCAACATCACTAATTGTGAAATACCATCTATAAAAACAAAATCAGGAACCATAAGTGTCTCCCATAGGAGAGACTTGTTCCAGATAATTGTGCCCACTTACCATGTGAACTTGTCTTTGTATGTTTTTCAAAGTCAGCACAGTTGAAAGACAATGCCACAGACATGATCACATTGGTATTCTTCACTTTCAGTCTGAGAGTCTTCACTTTCAGTCTGGGATTCTTCACTTTCAGTCTGTAGATGAAGTCATCTCCCTAATGGAAAATAAAGTGTAAAGAAAATCATTAATAAAAATGTGTGACTTGGTTCTGCATTCCCCCCTAACCATTTCCTAAACTTTTTAGATCAATAGCTTACTAAGCGTAGTGTCTTTTGTGTTATGTTCTATCAATCAAGTGTGAGGCTGAGTTATATACATTGTGCAGACATAACCTCTGATGTATGACTTTAGCAATACTATGTGCTTCAGAGTATCCCTTTCTGACTATCTAAAAATCTAATAATGTCTAAACTAAATAATACATTTAAAATTGTATGCCATATGATGGATCATTGTGCAAACCCCTCCCCCAGTCCATACATTGTTTATACTTACCATCTGATGTTGTCTTTGAAAATGAGGTGGCAAAGTCATTACAGGAGCCAATGTCAGAATCATCTTACCTATGATAAGAAAAATATAAAATTATATTTTGATATAATCATTTGTTGAACAATCCTAACATGTTTGCACAATTCTCTACTTCTCATTTCCCTAAAAGTCACACATATTCGCAATGCTCCTATATAACTTCTAGTATTTGTCTGGAGTTGCGGTTGATGATGATGTCTCTGACATTGAGCCCCTCGTCCCAGAATGGCCCCTCTAAAACTTTGTTGTCCTCCTCATCTTGGAGGAGGTCTCGGGGTGCCTGGACACTGCAGGCTATAACGATCCTTGCCACCTTCCTAGGGCTGTATTGGAGGGCTCCTCCAGACCTGTCCAGGCATCTTAAGCGCATTTTTAGGAGCCCAAACATCCGCTCCACTACAGCCCTAGTCCACTTGTGCGCCCGATTGTAGTGCTCCTGGGCCTCATCTGCGGGGTTACGCAATGGCCTAATGTTCCAAGGCCAACTCATGTAACCCGAATCACCTATGAATAATGAACATAACAAAATGTCAATTATTACAAATATCGTAAAAATTATTATATTAAAATGCATTTCAATAAGATACAATGTATTTGTGTACACGAAAATCACCTAAACTAGACATTGAAAGATAAATAAATGGTTAAATTGCATCCTATAGCTGCACTTTTAAGCTAGGACCTGCTACATATCTGTTTGGAACTAAAACTAGACATTTGCAGAAAGACAAATAAATGGTTAAATCGCATCCTATATTTGCACATTTAAGCTAGGACATTCTACATATGCATTTTTCGCCTAAACTAGACATTTGCTGAAAGAGAAAGAAATGGTTAAATTGCATCCTATAGCTGCACATTTAAACTAGGACATGCTACATATCTGTTTGGAGCTAAAACTAGACATTTGCAGAAAGACAAATAAATGGTTAAATCGCATCCTATGGGGGCTAGTTATCAAGCCGTCTACTTTTCTGGCTTCGCCGGCCCAATACGTCCGCCTAAGCTCGCCTACCTTCGCCGCCGCGGACCTTGAATACGTTCGCCTAAGTTATCAAATAAAGCTGTCAAAAAGCCGCGGGGCGATGAGCAGCGGACTGTGACAGTTATCACTCATCCGATCTCGCTGCCCTTCGGCTTTTTCCCAGCTTTATTGCTAGCCTGTCACTAAGCACTCACACTAAACTGCACTGTTCTACCCCCTATACCGGCGCCCCTGGAGCCCCCCGCAACTAAATAAAGTTACTAACCCCTAAACCGCCGCTCCTAGACCCCGCCGCAACTCTTATAAATGTATTAACCCCTAAACCGCCGCTCCCGGACACCGCTGCCACCTACATTATACCTAGTAACCCCTATCCTGCCCCCCCTATACCGTCGCCCTCTATTATAAAATTATTAACCCCTATCCTGCTGATCCCGCACCTCTCCACAACTAAATAAATAGTTTAACCCCTAAACCGCCGCTCCATGAACCCGCCGCAACCTATAATAAATTTATTAACCCCTATCCTGCCCCCCACTACGCCGCCGCCACTGTAATAAAATGATTAACCCCTAAACCTAAGTCTAACCCTAACCCTAACGCCCCCTAACTTAAATATTAATTAAATAAATCTAAATAAATTTACTCTTATTAACTAAATGAATCCTATTTAAAACTAAATACTTACCTTTAAAATAAACCCTAATATAGCTACAATATAAATAATTATTATATTCTAGCTATCTTAGGATTTATTTTTATTTTACAGGTACCTTTCAATTTATTTTAACCATGTACAATAACTATTAAATAGTTATTAACTATTTAATAGCTTACCTAGCTAAAATAAAGAGAAATGTACCTGTGAAATAAATCCTAACCTAAGTTACAATTACACCTAACACTACACTATACTTTAATAAATGAATCCTATTTAAAACTAAATACTTACCTGTAAAATAAACCCTAAGATAGCTACAATGTAATTAATAATTATATTGTAGCTATCTTAGGATTTATATTTATTTTACAGGTAACTTTGTATTTATTTTAGCTAGTTAGAATAGTTATTAAATAGTTATTAACTATTTAATAACTACCTAGCTAAAAGAAATACAAAATTACCTGTAAAATAAATCCTAACTTAAGTTACAATTAAACCTAATACTACACTATCATTAAATTAACTAAATAAACTACCTACAAAGAACTACAATAAAATACAATTACATAAACTAACTAAAGTACAAAAAATAAAAAAAGCTAAGTTACAAAAAATAAAAAATTAAGTTACAAACATGTTAAAAATATTACAACAATTTTAAGCTACTTACACCTAATCTAAGCCCCCTAATAAAATAACAAACCCCCCCAAAATAAAAAAAATCCCTACCCTATTCTAAATTACATATACAGGGAGTGCAGAATTATTAGGCAAATGAGTATTTTGACCACATCATCCTCTTTATGCATGTTGTCTTACTCCAAGCTGTATAGGCTCGAAAGCCTACTACCAATTAAGCATATTAGGTGATGTGCATCTCTGTAATGAGAAGGGGTGTGGTCTAATGACATCAACACCCTATATCAGGTGTGCATAATTATTAGGCAACTTCCTTTCCTTTGGCAAAATGGGTCAAAAGAAGGACTTGACAGGCTCAGAAAAGTAAAAAATAGTGAGATATCTTGCAGAGGGATGCAGCACTCTTAAAATTGCAAAGCTTCTGAAGCGTGATCATCGAACAATCAAGCGTTTCATTCAAAATAGTCAACAGGGTCGCAAGAAGCGTGTGGAAAAACCAATGCGCAAAATAACTGCCCATGAACTGAGAAAAGTCAAGCGTGCAGCTGCCAAAATGCCATTTGCCACCAGTTTGGCCATATTTCAGAGCTGCAACATCACTGGAGTGCCCAAAAGCACAAGGTGTGCAATACTCAGAGACATGGCCAAGTTAAGAAAGGCTGAAAGACGACCACCACTGAACAAGACACACAAGCTGAAACGTCAAGACTGGGCAAAGAAATCTCAAGACTGATTTTTCTAAGGTTTTATGGACTGATGAAATGAGAGTGAGTCTTGATGGGCCAGATGGATGGGCCCGTGGCTGGATTGGTAAAGGGCAGAGAGCTCCAGTCCGACTCAGACGCCAGCAAGGTGGAGGTGGAGTACTGGTTTGGGCTGGTATCATCAAAGATGAGCTTGTGGGGCCTTTTTGGGTTGAGGATGGAGTCAAGCTCAACTCCCAGTCCTACTGCCAGTTTCTGGAAGACACCTTCTTCAAGCAGTGGTACAGGAAGAAGTCTGCATCCTTCAAGAAAAACATGATTTTCATGCAGGACAATGCTCCATCACACGCGTCCAAGTACTCCACAGCGTGGCTGGCAAGAAAGGGTATAAAAGAAGAAAATCTAATGACATGGCCTCCTTGTTCACCTGATCTGAACCCCATTGAGAACCTGTGGTCCATCATCAAATGTGAGATTTACAAGGAGGGAAAACAGTACACCTCTCTGAACAGTGTCTGGGAGGCTGTGGTTGCTGCTGCACGCAATGTTGATGGTGAACAGATCAAAACACTGACAGAATCCATGGATGGCAGGCTTTTGAGTGTCCTTGCAAAGAAAGGTGGCTATATTGGTCACTGATTTGTTTTTGTTTTGTTTTTGAATGTCAGAAATGTATATTTGTGAATGTTGAGATGTTATATTGGTTTCACTGGTAAAAATAAATAATTGAAATGGGTATATATTTGTTTTTTGTTAAGTTGCCTAATAATTATGCACAGTAATAGTCACCTGCACACACAGATATCCCCCTAAAATAGCTATAACTAAAAACAAACTAAAAACTACTTCCAAAACTATTCAGCTTTGATATTAATGAGTTTTTTGGGTTCATTGAGAACATGGTTGTTGTTCAATAATAAAATTAATCCTCAAAAATACAACTTGCCTAATAATTCTGAACTCCCTGTATTTCAAAGCTCTTTTACCTTACCAGCCCTTAAAAGGGCCATTTGTGGGGGCATGCCCCAAAAAGTTCAGCTCTTTTGCCTGTAAAATAAAAATACAACCCCCCCCCCAACATTAAAACCCACCACCCACATACCCCTAATCTAACCCAAACCCCCCTTACAAAAACCTAACACTAATCCCCTGAAGATCATCCTACCTTGAGTCGTCTTCACTCATCCGAGCCACCGATGGAAGTGAAGAGGACATCCGGAGCGGAAGAAGTTAATCCTCCAAGCGGCGCTGAAGAAATCTTCCATCCGATGAAGTCATCATCCAGGCGGCGCTGAAGAAGTCTTCGATCCGGCCGATGTCATCTTCAAAGAGGCGCTGAAGAGGTCTTCTATCCGGGCGAAGTCATCTTCCAAGCCGGGTCTTGAATCTTCCTTCCGCCGACGCGGAACCACCTTCTTCACCGACGGACTACGACGAATGACGGCTCCTTTAAGGGACGTCATCCAAGATGGCGTCCCCTCAATTCCGATTGGCTGATAGGATTCTATCAGCCAATCGGAATTAAGGTAGGAAAATCTGATTGGCTGATGGAATCAGCCAATCAGATTGAGCTCGCATTCTATTGGCTGTTCCGATCAGCCAATAGAATGCGAGCTCAATCTGATTGGCTGATTGGATCAGCCAATCGGATTGAACTTGAATCTGATTGGCTGATTCCATCAGCCAATCAGATTTTCCTACCTTAATTCCGATTGGCTGATAGAATCCTATCAGCCAATCGGAATTGAGGGGACGCCATCTTGGATGACGTCCCTTAAAGGAGCCGTCATTCGTCGTAGTCCGTCGGTGAAGAAGGTGGTTCCGCGTCGGCGGAAGGAAGATTCAAGACCCGGCTTGGAAGATGACTTCGCCCGGATAGAAGACCTCTTCAGCGCCTCTTTGAAGATGACATCGGCCGGATCGAAGACTTCTTCAGCGCCGCCTGGATGATGACTTCATCGGATGGAAGATTTCTTCAGCGCCGCTTGGAGGATTAACTTCTTCCGCTCCGGATGTCCTCTTCAGTTCCATCGGTGGCTCGGATGAGTGAAGACGACTCAAGGTAGGATGATCTTCAGGGGATTAGTGTTAGGTTTTTGTAAGGGGGGTTTGGGTTAGATTAGGGGTATGTGGGTGGTGGGTTTTAATGTTGGGGGGGGTTGTATTTTTATTTTACAGGCAAAAGAGCTGAACTTTTTGGGGCATGCCCCCACAAATGGCCCTTTTAAGGGCTGGTAAGGTAAAAGAGCTTTGAAATTTATGTAATTTAGAATAGGGTAGGGATTTTTTTTATTTTGGGGGGGTTTGTTATTTTATTAGGGGGCTTAGATTAGGTGTAAGTAGCTTAAAATTGTTGTAATATTTTTAACATGTTTGTAACTTAATTTTTTATTTTTTGTAACTTAGCTTTTTTTATTTTTTGTACTTTAGTTAGTTTATGTAATTGTATTTTATTGTAGTTCTTTGTAGGTAGTTTATTTAGTTAATTTAATGATAGTGTAGTATTAGGTTTAATTGTAACTTAAGTTAGGATTTATTTTACAGGTAATTTTGTATTTCTTTTAGCTAGGTAGTTATTAAATAGTTAATAACTATTTAATAACTATTCTAACTAGCTAAAATAAATACAAAGTTACCTGTAAAATAAATATAAATCCTAAGATAGCTACAATATAATTATTAATTACATTGTAGCTATCTTAGGGTTTATTTTACAGGTAAGTATTTAGTTTTAAATAGGATTCATTTATTAAAGTATAGTGTAGTGTTAGGTGTAATTGTAACTTAGGTTAGGATTTATTTCACAGGTACATTTCTCTTTATTTTAGCTAGGTAAGCTATTAAATAGTTAATAACTATTTAATAGTTATTGTACATGGTTAAAATAAATTGAAAGGTACCTGTAAAATAAAAATAAATCCTAAGATAGCTAGAATATAATAATTATTTATATTGTAGCTATATTAGGGTTTATTTTAAAGGTAAGTATTTAGTTTTAAATAGGATTCATTTAGTTAATAAGAGTTAATTTATTTAGATTTATTTAATTAATATTTAAGTTAGGGGGCGTTAGGGTTAGGGTTAGACTTAGGTTTAGGGGTTAATCATTTTATTACAGTGGCGGCGGCGTAGTGGGGGGCAGGATAGGGGTTAATAAATGTATTATAGGTGGCGACGGTGTAGGGGGGGCAGGATAGGGGTTAATAAATGTATTATAGGTGGCGACGGTGTAGGGGGGGCAGGATAGGGGTTAATACATTTATTATAGTTGCGGTGGGCTCCGGGAGCGGCGGTTTAGGGGGTAATAACTTTATTTAGTTGCGGCGGTGTAGGGGGGGTCAGATTAGTGGTGTTTAGACTCGGGGTACATGTTAGGGTGTTAGGTGTAGACAGCTCCCATAGGAATCAATGGGATGTCTGTCAGCAGCGAACTTGTACTTTCGCTATGGTCAGACTCCCATTGATTCCTATGGGATCCGCCGCCTCCAGGCTGGCGCTTTGAAAACCAGGTACGCTGGGCCGTAAAAGTGCCGAGCGTACCTGCTAGTTTTTTGATAGCTAGCAAAAGTAGTGAGAATGTGCCGCACTTGTGTGCGGAACATCTGGAGTGACGTAAGAATCGATCTGTGTCGGACTGAGTCCGGCGGATCGAAGCTGACGTCACAAAATTCTACTTTTGCCGGTCTCGAGCCTTTGATAACTAAGGCGTATCAGCCTCGCCACAAATACGCTGCGGAATACGCAGCGTATTTGAGGTTGACGGCTTGATAACTACCCCCCTATATCTGCACATTTAGGCTAGGACATGCTACATATGCGTTTTTCGCCTAAACTAGACATTTGCTGAAAGAGAAAGAAATGGTTAAATTGCATCCTATAGCTGCACATTTAAAGCTAAAACTAGACATTTGCAGAAAGACAAATAAATGGTTAAATCGCATCCTATATCTGCACATTTAAAGGGACAGTCTAGTATAAATTAAACTTTCATTATTCAGATAGGACTTTTAATTTTAATCAACTTTCCAATTTACTTTTATCATCAAATTTGCTTTTTTCTCTTGGTATTCTTAGTTTTAACTAAACATAGGTAGGCTCAAATGTTAATTTCTAAGTCTTTGAGTGCTGCTTCTTAACACAGGCTTTTTAAATCTCTTTTCAACACAAAGAGACAGAAAGTACACGCGGGCCATATAGATAACACTATGTTCAGGCACAGGGGGTTATTTAAGATTTAGCACAAAACAATGCTAAATGTAAGATAATTAGATAATAAACAGTCACAGTCATGTGATCATGGGGCTGGAAGAAGGTTCCTAGATACAAGGTAATTACAGAGGTAAAAAGTGTATTAATATAACTGTGTTGGTTATGCAAAACTGGGGAATGGGTAATAAAGGGATTATCTATCTTTTGAAACAGTAACAATTCTATGGTAGACTGTCCCTTTAAGCTAGGACATGCAACATATGCATTTTTCATCTAAACTAGACATTTGCTGAAAGAGAAAGAAATGGTTTAATTGCATCCTATAGCTGCACATTTAAGCTAGGACATGCTACATATCTGTTTGGAGCTAAAACTAGACATTTGCAGAAAGACAAATAAATGGTTAAATCACATCATATATCTGCACATTTAAGCTAGGACCTGCTAAATATGTGTTTTTTTTTTGCCTAAACTAGACATTTGCTGAAAGAGAAAGAAATGGTTAAATTGCATCCTATAGCTGCACAATACACAAACGCAACTGTTTTTGAACATTACAGGGACAATTGTCTAAATTCTGAACCGTGCTGGGCACAAATACTCACCAACGAGCCACCCATCAGGAATCTGTCTGTCCTTAAACTGCTGCCAGAGTGAGGACTGCCTGAGAATACGGGCATCATGACAAATCCCGACAAAATTCGTGCACATGTTCATAATCTGCATCCATGAGTCGCAAACGAACTGCACGTTGAGACTATGAAAATGTTTGCGATTTCGGAAGGGCTGGTCATTTCCTGGAGCATGCAGCACAATGTGGGTGCAATCTTTTGCTCCCAACACATTGGGCATTCGAGCTATTGCATAGAATTCCCTCTTCCGGCTCCTCCAATCGCCATCATTTTAAAGGGAATCCTATGTAAAGCTTACAAACTTGTACCATGGTGTCCAGAAAATTGTCAAAAACCACAGAGAAGGTACCCTGAGACAGCCCATGCATGTACCCCTCTCCGGATTGAAAACTTCCGGAGGCCAGGACGTGTATGCAACTTAGCATCTTGGTCATGCCAGGGATTGCAGTCTGCATACATTTACGGGGCTCCAGATGAGGTTTAAGTACTTTGTAAAGGCCCATGAGTTGCTCTCGATTGAGCCTATACTTTCATAAATCTCGAAGTTGCTCATGTTATCCAAGGTGGGCCTCACCCTGTGAACAGGAGGACCTCTGATCAGGCGAGGCCTACGGCTCTCTTGGAGATGCCAAGCACACCTGATTCTGTTGTACACAATTCGTGCAACAGCACCTGCACCAACTAACTGGGGATCATCCATATTTGCCAAGCCAAGCAGCACAAAGCTAAACAGCAGAGCAAACACACAAGGAGTAACAAGGTATGCAAAAACACAAAAGCGATTTGATACAATGTTGATCACAAAGGACGCTTTGGCCATGTTGTTTGTGGGATTTATAGTGCAATATGTCCAATGGTAGCATGTTTGTAATGATTGCTGATTGTATACACTTAATTGTATCTGAGAGGCGCGAATGCTTTCAAAGTGGGTGGATTTTCTTGTGTTTGATGAAATTTATTTTCCCCCCAATGAATTATAATGTGAAAGTGTAAAATGTAGCATATACAGTGCACCTTCATAATGTTTGTTCATATGCGTAATAAATACTGAAATGCAATGTTATTTTAAAAACCACATGTCCATGCTAACATGATTGAAAGTGCATACTTGTGTATAATGTGCATAGACATGACATAGAATCTGATCGATCAATGTTGCTGCAATATTGTTGCAAAATAATAAAGTAACGTCTGACATCTATAATATTGTATATATAAGTGATTGGCAAGATTTCAATATTTTACGTGTCCCATTGAAATCGCAATAATAATGAAGATCTTCCAACCCTCTTGTTTACGTATATGTAGTATTGACTGAGAAACTGACGAAAGGGGAGGTACAGTCCTAATGCTGTAATCTGTATGGTTGAAGCTTAGAATGATGTCATCATATTAGCAACATGCCGGTCTATTTAGCAAATCTTCGTTCTGTTGTTGTAGTTTGCCACATTCTTATTGTGTGCTGATTAAAAAGATAAATGTGTGTTTTGTTGTTGTGTGATGTGTGTTATGTACATATATGTATGTATTGTGATTCTCTCCCACATGTGTTCATTTATATAAAGCAGTATAGCATTGTTGTTCCTTCCAAAAAAGCGACAACTATAATATTTTCTAATGATATGTTATTATTGTATGTAATTCCTAATGGTATATTATGAGTAAATCGTGATGTTAAAGGAACACTAAATCCATAATTGATCTTTTGTGATTCCGAGAGAGAATCCAATGTTAAACAACCTTCCTATAGTTGTTTGATGTAAATGTGTTCATTTTTTATATCAGTTTTTTTGACTGAATATCAATGCACATGTATGAGTCAATAACAAAAGGCATGTATGTGCAACCATCAATCATCATCTGGTGAGCGTATCTAGATATGCTGTTCATCAAAGCATATGAGTTGAATAAATGAAATGCTATAATAGACGTAAATGAGACGTGTTTACAATTGGCTACTGTTTTTGAATAATGAAATCTTACAAAATATTTTTTTCTGTCCGTTTAAATATGATTTAATTTTGGAAACCGATTTCGTATTGGTGATGATAGAATTGATGGTGATTTCTAGTTGATGTAATGTAATTTCGCAAAATAATTTGATGTTTTAGGGATGTTCACACAAGTAAAACCCATAACTCCATAGGGAAATAGTAATTTCTTGATCTATTTGTCATAGTGGAACTAATGCAAGAATGAATGAATTAGCGCCACAATTCTAACGCTGGTATTACAAGTTTTAAAGTCTAAAAATTTCCCGTGCATTAGGTAAATCTGCCGGTCGCGTGCACATGCACGTATTCCCTATAGAAGTCAATGGAGGAGAGAATTTTCAAGAGAAATAAAACCCAACAATTGTGTTGAGCGTAAAGTGAGTGACGTCATGTGCTTCTGTGAAAAAGTAGCTAAATCATGTTAATTTCATAATAAACTAATGTTTTGTGTAGGTAATGTGCTGTATATTGTTTGTATGTATTGATTTGTGTATATATGTGATTATATTTTTAGTTAGATGTAGCTAGATGACTGTATGTTCCTGTATGTCTATGTAAGTCAATGTAAAATGTGTTTGTGTGCATTTTTTTTTTCAAACACCCGAGATCTCGTAACTTTGATCCGTTATATTTTGACATGAAAAATGTTAATTTAAAAATGAAATATTGTAGAGTGTTTGTATGAGTGTAAGTGTACTTTGTGTAATGTTTTTGAAATGATTCGTGGAAGTTTTTGCTATCGTTATATCATTAACTACTGGGTCTGGGTGAGGGTTAGGTATTTGAACGTAGATGTGGATATTTGTGGTGCAACAGAAACTTGTAAAAGCAGCATTAGGGAAAATTAAGTGTTATGGCCCATAACGATGATATTTGAGTCATAACGCCAAGCTCGTAATCTAGCGGAGTGTTATTATGAGTGTAACTATACTTTTAAATGTATTTTTGATGTGTTTTATGCAATTTTTTTGTCTCGATTAATAGCGAACATGTTTATGTTCAACTCATAATACACACGCGGTGATAAACAAAAGAGTGGTGATAAACCCCTATTGTTTGCGCACAACAGTTAGCGTAACACTCTAACCCAAAAAGTTTAACTCTCAGTTTTAGATCCCCTATGGTATCAAACTGCTCTATGGATTTCTGATGCAGTATAGATTGTTTCAATTGTCTAAGTGTAGGAGGTTTCTTATTTAACTAAACCTTGAGGATTAATTTTCTTGCCAAAAGTATAGTATTGTGTTCAAATAATTTATGTTTCCCTAGCTTAATAGGGGACTCTAGAAGTATTGCCTGTTCATCCAATTTAAGTAATAAATTACAGGTCTTATTCAGCCATCTCTCTGTCTTTGCCCAAAATTTACTTAAAGGGATATGAAACCCAAATTTTTTCTTTCGTGATTCAAACAGAGCATGTCATTTTAAGCAACTTTCTAATTAACTCTAATTATAAATTTTTATTTGTTCTCTTGCTATCTTTATTTGAAAAAGTAGGAATTTAAGCTTAGGAGCTTGCCCATTTTTGGTTCAACACCTGGCTAGCGCTTGCAGGTTGGTGGATAAATGCAGCCACCAATCAGCAAGCACTACCCAGGGTGCTGAACCATAAATGGGTTGGCTCCTAAGCTTACATTCCTGCGTTTTCATATAACAAATGTTTTTGATAATAATAGTAAATTAGAAAATTGTTTAAAATAGAATGCTCTATCTGAATTATGAAAGAAAAAACTTGGGGGGCATACATTAGGGGTGTCTTTCATCTTTCATCCACTTACTAAGCAGTCTAGGAGTGATGTATACAAAACCTTGATGTGCATTTCCCTCAAATCCTCCAGTAAAGTTGCTTTTTTAACCTTTCTTAACCTGTTCTTCCAATACCTGTGTCTGCAGCAATTCTGACCAAGTAGTACTGATTATCAATTTAATATAGTGATTTGACTTTTCAATCAGCATTTTATATACAGGCGAAATAAAATGTATTCCCAGTGTTCTGAGTGTTGCCATTTTAGTAATAGCATCCGACTATGTTTCTGAAGTTGTATTACATAATGTTTTATTTGAAGGTATGCAAAATGATGCTGATTTGGTAATGAAAAAATGTTCTGTAACTCTCTAGATATGTGGTCTTTACCTCTTATATCCGTTACTACCTGAGGAACAACATAACCCTTTCTCCTGCCATTGATCAAATCATTAAATGATGAGGCCTGCTGGAAACTCCGGATTTCCTCTAATGGGTAGAGATCTAGTATGCGTATGAAAGATGCCCAATCAGTTACAAAGTTTTCTCCATGCCCTGAGTGATTCTAGAAATACAGGAGAGTCATCATCTCAGGGGTGTCAAACTCATTTGAGTCGCGGGCCATTTTCCATACACGTTTAACTCAAGTGGGCCGCACACTACCTACATTGCTAAACAAAGCAGTGGTGTTTGCTATAACTGCATACATTTCAAAATATTGTGTTCTGTAACTCCTAATTAACTTACTCTGGCTTGATGAAACGCGCTCTAATGCTTTTAAGAAAGTGACACACACGCTCCATCTGGTTCCTCTCCCACAGAGTCTGTGCTATTTGTTTCTCTAGCAGCCCTGTTCCGAGCGCGCTCACAGTTTAGCATACGCATGCGCATAGTATAATATTTCCTCTGCATTATAAATAATGGATCACAATGCTGTTGGCATAGTGACCCACTGTTTATATAGAGATTTACCTGTTGTACATAATATAAAATAAATACATATAAAATATATATTTATCAAATATAAAGTATGTGATTTTAGTTAAAGAGAAAATTATTGAAAGGAATGGGCAAAAATAATGCGTGAAATCAGTACTGCCATAGTAATGAACACATATAAAGAAGTGCTGCATGTGCCAAATATATCATTATGCACTTATCTGTGTTTGCCTTTTTCTTTTTAATAACAATCACCTAGATTACGAGTTTTGCGCTATACTGGGTGTGTAAATAACGCAATAAAATGAGCGGTACCGCACTTTCCATAGCGCTGCCATTAAAAGTTACTGAAAAACCTCCTTGTGTTGTGCGTTATGGTGCGTTAAGCTCCATACCGCACAAAAGCCAAGGGTTGAGTTTACGTGCTCATGCACACTTTCCCCCATAGACATCAATGGGGAGAGAGTTTTCAAAAAAATCTAATGCCTGAGATCGCGGAATGGCAAATCGCCGTAACGCAACCCCATTGATGTCTATGGGGGAAAGAAAGTTACGTTTAAACCTAACACCCTAACATAACCCCCTAGTCTAAACACCCCTAGTCTGCCGCCCCCGACATCTCCGACACTACATGAAATGATTAACCCCTAATTGGCAGCCCTCTGACATCACAGACACCTAAATAAAGTGATTACCCTTAATATGCTGTTTCCCCGACACTAAATAAACCTATTAACCCCTAAACTGCTGCCCCCTAACACATAGCAACTAATAAATAAACCTATTAACCCCTAAACCGCAGGCCCCCCCAAAAATAAAAAAAAACAACCTAACACTAACCCCAGAATATCTACTCACGGTTCCTGAAGACCGGACATCCATCTCCATCCAAGCGGCGAGAAGTCTTCATCCAGCCGGCGAGAGGTCTTTATCCAGGCGACGACATCTTCATCTATTGTGAGGGTGTCTTCATCCCATCAATGTAAAGTTGCGTAAAGTTTGGGAGACCAAATCCCCCTGGAGGTGAAAGAATTTGTAAGATAATGGAAACTTATACGGCTAGATTTAGAGTTTGGCGTTAGCCGTCAAAACCAGCGTTAGAGGCTCCTAACGCTGGTTTTGGGCTACCGCTGGTATTTAGAGTCAGTCAGGAAAGGGTCTAACGCTCACTTTACAGCCGCGACTTTTCCATACCGCAGATCCCCCTACGCCATTTGCGTATCCTATCTTTTCAATGGGATCTTCCTAACGCCGGTATTTAGAGTCTTGGCTGAAGTGAGCGTTAGAAATCTAACGACAAAACTCCAGCCGCAGAAAAAAGTCAGGAGTTAAGAGCTTTATGGGCTAACGCCGGTTTATAAAGCTCTTAACTACTGTGCTCTAACGTACACTAACACCCATAAACTACCTATGTACCCCTAAACCGAGGTCCCCCCACATCACCGCCACTCTATTAAAATTTTTTAACCCCTAATCTGCCGCTCCGTACACCGCCGCAACCTACGTTATCCCTATGAACCTCTAATCTGCTGCCCCTAACACCGCCGACCCCTATATTATATTTATTAACCCCTAATCTGCCGCCCCCAACGTCGCCTCCACCTACCTACAATTATTAACCCCTAATCTGCCGACCGGACCTCACCGCTACTATAATAAATGTATTAACCCCTAATCCGCCTCACTCCCGCCTCAATAACCCTATAATAAATAGTATTAACCCCTAATCTGCCCTCCCTAACATCGCCGACACCTAACTTCAAGTATTAACCCCTAATCTGCTGACCGGACCTCACCGCTACTCTAATACATTTATTAACCCCTAAAGCTAAGTCTAACCTTAACCCTAACACCCCCCCTAAGTTAAATATAATTTAAATCTAACGAAATAAATTAACTCTTATTAAATAAATTATTCCTATTTAAAGCTAGAAAACAAGTAGAGTGGAACAGCACTCTCTATGAAGTGGGTGCTCGTGCAGACCGGTGAACTGCCTATTCACCTATTAGAAGTCACAAAGATGATAATGTCCACAGCACTCCAAATGACAAATTTCTTTTATTTCAGGACACAATAAAACAGCAACGTTTCGGGATTAATTTCCCTTAATCATGCATGGGTTAATACTGTGATGTGTAAGCTTTTATACCTTGTGTATTGGCGCCAAATGGCAATTTTTCATCACTTAATGTCTCTCTGACACCATCTAGTGGTGACCACATGTATAACTATACAACATTAAAACAAATATATTAAAAACAAAGAAAGAGTTACAAAGTTGTTACACTATTGGTACTGAATAATGCTACATGTATAAAGCATATTATGTATGTACATATTGTATATCTTATTTGAAATTAACCGCTTGTTGAGGGTTTTCTAAATTTATCTCAATTCTATTTTTTACTTTATTACAGGTATACAGACATATCCAACTCTTTATTTAACCCCTTAGGGATCATGGTTTCCAATTTATGTATCCACCAAGATTCTCTTTGTTTGAGAACTTTCTCCCTGTCCTGTCCGTTTCTCTGAGTTTTTACATGATCTATGACTTGCCACCTCATCTGGCTAATATTATGCCCTTTTGTAATAAAGTGACTAGACACTGGTGCTTCAGTATTGCCACAACGTATATTAGAGCGATGTTGGCTCATTCTGTCTTTCACCTTGCGAGTGGTCTCGCCAATATAGAACAAAGAACATGGGCATTTAATAAGATATACCACGTGAGTGGTATCACATGTATAATAGCCATTGATTTCATATTTTGTGCCTTTATATGGGTGGTGAAAAAATTTTCCTTTTATTATAGAACTGCAACTCATACAGTTAAGACAGGGATATGAGCCATAGTTTTTCTTGGTAATACAGGACTGTATACTAATTTTACTAGGGCCCACGTCAGATTTTACCAAGTGGTCCCTCAAATTTTTTACTCTCCTGTGAGCTATGAGTGGGGGGTTTTTAAATAAGGATACCTTCTCATTGCAGTCCCTCAGCACATGCCAATGCTTACATATACTTTTTGAAACTTCTTTGCTGAGTGGACTGTATTGAGAAATGAATACCATTCTATTGTCCTTATCTTTAGGGTTACTCATTACTTGTTTTCTTTGAAAAATTTCAATTTTCTTTTCTTCAATTAGTTTTTTTGGATAGCCTCGATGTCCAATAAATTTTTGAATAGAGGCTATCCAAAAAAACTAATCCGGCTGAAGTCTTCATCCAAGCGGGAGCTGAAGAGGTCCATGATCCGACTGAAGTCTTCATCCAAGCGGGAGCTGAAGAGGTCCATGATCCGGCTGAAGTCTTCTATCAAGCGGCATCTTCAATCTTCTTTCTTCCGGATCCATGTTCATTCCGCCTACGCGGAACATCCATCTTCACCGACGACTTCCCGACGAATGACGGTTCCTTTAAGGGACGTCATCGAAGATGGCGTCCCTCGAATTCCGATTGGCTGATAGGATTCTATCAGCCAATCGGAATTAAGGTAGGAAAAATCTGATTGGCTGATGGAATCAGCCAATCAGATTCAAGTTCAATCCGATTGGCTGATTGGATCAGCCAATCAAATTGAGCTTGCATTCTATTGGCTGATCGGAACAGCCAATAGAATGCGAGCTCAATCTGATTGGCTGATTGGATCAGCCAATCGGATTGAACTTGAATCTGATTGGCTGATTCCATCAGCCAATCAGAATTTTCCTACCTTAATTCCGATTGGCTAATAGAATCCTATCAGCCAATCGAAATTCGAGGGACGCCATCTTGGATGACGTCCCTTAAAGGAACCGTCATTCGTCGGGAAGTCGTCGGTGAAGATGGATGTTCCGCGTCGGCGGGATGAACATGGATCCGGAAGAAAGAAGATTGAAGATGCCGCTTGATAGAAGACTTCAGCCGGATCATGGACATCTTCAGCCCCCCGCTTGGGCTTGGATCAAGACATCGGAGCCTGGACCAATCGCTGATACCCGGTGTGGTGAAGATAAGGTAGGAAGATCTTCAGGGGCTTAGTGTTAGGTTTATTTAAGGGGGGTTTGGGTTAGATTAGGGGTATGTGGGTGGTGGGTTGTAATGTTGGGGGGGTATTGTATGGGTTTTTTTTACAGGCAAAAGAGCTGAAT
>NC_069502.1:228839099-228859099 GCF_027579735.1 Bombina bombina
ATGTTTACCTGATAAATTACTTTCTCCAACGGTGTGTCCGGTCCACGGCGTCATCCTTACTTGTGGGGATATTCTCCTCCCCAACAGGAAATGGCAAAGAGCCCAGCAAAGCTGGTCACATGATCCCTCCTAGGCTCCGCCTTCCCCAGTCATTCGACCGACGTAAAGGAGGAATATTTGCATAGGAGAAATCATATGATACCGTGGTGACTGTAGTTAAAGAAAATAAATTATCAGACCTGATTAAAAAACCAGGGCGGGCCGTGGACCGGACACACCGTTGGAGAAAGTAATTTATCAGGTAAACATAAATTCTGTTTTCTCCAACATAGGTGTGTCCGGTCCACGGCGTCATCCTTACTTGTGGGAACCAATACCAAAGCTTTAGGACACGGATGAAGGGAGGGAGCAAATCAGGTCACCTAGATGGAAGGCACCACGGCTTGCAAAACCTTTCTCCCAAAAATAGCCTCAGAAGAAGCAAAAGTATCAAATTTGTAAAATTTAGTAAAAGTGTGCAGTGAAGACCAAGTCGCTGCCTTACATATCTGATCAACAGAAGCCTCGTTCTTGAAGGCCCATGTGGAAGCCACAGCCCTAGTAGAATGAGCTGTGATTCTTTCAGGAGGCTGCCGTCCGGCAGTCTCGTAAGCCAATCTGATGATGCTTTTAGTCCAAAAAGAGAGAGAGGTAGAAGTTGCTTTTTGACCTCTCCTTTTACCAGAATAAACAACAAACAAAGAAGATGTTTGTCTAAAATCCTTTGTAGCATCTAAATAGAATTTTAGAGCACGAACTACATCCAAATTGTGCAACAAACGTTCCTTCTTTGAAACTGGATTCGGACACAAAGAAGGCACGACTATCTCCTGGTTAATGTTTTTGTTAGAAACAACTTTCGGAAGAAACCCAGGTTTAGTACGTAAAACCACCTTATCTGCATGGAACACCAGATAAGGAGGAGAACACTGCAGAGCAGATAATTCTGAAACTCTTCTAGCAGAAGAAATTGCAACCAAAAACAAAACTTTCCAAGATAATAACTTAATATCAACGGAATGTAAGGGTTCAAACGGAACCCCCTGAAGAACTGAAAGAACTAAATTGAGACTCCAAGGAGGAGTCAAATGTTTGTAAACAGGCTTGATTCTAACCAGAGCCTGAACAAAGGCTTGAACATCTGGCACAGCTGCCAGCTTTTTGTGAAGTAACACAGACAAGGCAGAAATCTGTCCCTTCAAAGAACTTGCAGATAATCCTTTCTCCAAACCTTCTTGAAGAAAGGATAGAATCTTAGGAATTTTTACCTTGTCCCAAGGGAATCCTTTAGATTCACACCAACAGATATATTTTTTCCATATTTTGTGGTAGATTTTTCTAGTCACAGGCTTTCTGGCCTGAACAAGAGTATCAATGACAGAATCTGAGAACCCTCGCTTTGAGGAGTCAGTTGTAGTGAGACCAGATTCGGATGTTCGAACGGACCTTGAACAAGAAGGTCTCGTCTCAAAGGTAGCTTCCATGGTGGAGCCGATGACATATTCACCAGGTCTGCATACCAAGTCCTGCGTGGCCACGCAGGAGCTATCAAGATCACCGATGCCCTCTCCTGATTGATCCTGGCTACCAGCCTGGGGATGAGAGGAAACGGCGGGAATACATAAGCTAGTTTGAAGGTCCAAGGTGCTACTAGTGCATCTACTAGAGTCGCCTTGGGATCCCTGGATCTGGACCCGTAGCAAGGAACCTTGAAGTTCTGACGAGAGGCCATCAGATCCATGTCTGGAATGCCCCACAATTGAGTAATTTGGGCAAAGATTTCCGGATGGAGTTCCCACTCCCCCGGATGAAATGTCTGACGACTCAGAAAATCCGCTTCCCAATTTTCCACTCCTGGGATGTGGATTGCAGACAAGTGGCAGGAGTGAGTCTCCGCCCATTGAATGATTTTGGTCACTTCTTCCATCGCCAGGGAACTCCTTGTTCCCCCCTGATGGTTGATGTACGCAACAGTCGTCATGTTGTCTGATTGAAACCGTATGAACTTGGCCTTTGCTAGCTGAGGCCAAGCCTTGAGAGCATTGAATATCGCTCTCAGTTCCAGAATATTTATCGGGAGAAGAGATTATTCCCGAGACCAAAGACCCTGAGCTTTCAGGGGTCCCCAGACCGCGCCCCAGCCCACCAGACTGGCGTCGGTCGTGACAATGACCCACTCTGGTCTGCGGAAGCTCATCCCCTGTGACAGGTTGTCCAGGGACAGCCACCAACGGAGTGAATCTCTGGTCCTCTGATCTACTTGTATCGTCGGAGACAAGTCTGTATAGTCCCCATTCCACTGACTGAGCATGCACAGTTGTAATGGTCTTAGATGAATTCGCGCAAAAGGAACTATGTCCATTGCCGCTACCATCAAACCTATTACTTCCATGCACTGCGCTATGGAAGGAAGAGGAACAGAATGAAGTATTTGACAAGAGTTTAGAAGTTTTGATTTTCTGGCCTCTGTCAGAAAAATCCTCATTTCTAAGGAGTCTATTATTGTTCCCAAGAAGGGAACCCTTGTTGACGGAGATAGCGAACTTTTTTCTACGTTCACTTTCCACCCGTGAGATCTGAGAAAGGCCAGGACAATGTCCGTGTGAGCCTTTGCTTGTGGAAGGGATGACGCTTGAATCAGAATGTCGTCCAAGTAAGGTACTACTGCAATGCCCCTTGGTCTTAGCACCGCTAGAAGGGACCCTAGTACCTTTGTGAAAATTCTTGGAGCAGTGGCTAATCCGAACGGAAGTGCCACAAACTGGTAATGCTTGTCCAGGAATGCGAACCTTAGGAACCGATGATGTTCCTTGTGGATAGGAATATGTAGATACGCATCCTTTAAATCCACCGTGGTCATGAATTGACCTTCCTGGATGGAAGGAAGAATTGTTCGAATGGTTTCCATTTTGAACGATGGAACCTTGAGAAACTTGTTTAGGATCTTGAGATCTAAGATTGGTCTGAATGTTCCCTCTTTTTTGGGAACTACGAACAGATTGGAGTAGAACCCCATCCCTTGTTCTCCTAATGGAACAGGATGAATCACTCCCATTTTTAACAGGTCTTCTACACAATGTAAGAATGCCTGTTTTTTTATGTGGTCTGAAGACAATTGAGACCTGTGGAACCTCCCCCTTGGGGGAAGCCCCTTGAATTCCAGAAGATAACCTTGGGAGACTATTTCTAGTGCCCAAGGATCCAGAACATCTCTTGCCCAAGCCTGAGCGAAGAGAGAGAGTCTGCCCCCCACCAGATCCGGTCCCGGATCGGGGGCCAACATCTCATGCTGTCTTGGTAGCAGTGGCAGGTTTCTTGGCCTGCTTTCCTTTGTTCCAGCCTTGCATTGGCCTCCAGGCTGGCTTGGCTTGAGAAGTATTACCCTCTTGCTTAGAGGACGTAGCACTTGGGGCTGGTCCGTTTCTGCGAAAGGGACGAAAATTAGGTTTATTTTTGGCTTTGAAAGACCTATCCTGAGGAAGGGCGTGGCCCTTGCCCCCAGTGATATCAGAGATAATCTCTTTCAAGTCAGGGCCAAACAGCGTTTTCCCCTTGAAAGGAATGTTAAGCAATTTGTTCTTGGAAGACGCATCCGCTGACCAAGATTTTAGCCAAAGCGCTCTGCGCGCCACAATAGCAAAACCAGAATTTTTCGCCGCTAACCTAGCCAATTGCAAAGTGGCGTCTAGGGTGAAAGAATTAGCCAATTTGAGAGCATGAATTCTGTCCATAATCTCCTCATAAGAAGAAGAATTATTATTGAGCGCCTTTTCTAGTTCATCGAACCAGAAACACGCTGCTGTAGTGACAGGAACAATGCATGAAATTGGTTGTAGAAGGTAACCTTGCTGAACAAACATCTTTTTAAGCAAACCCTCTAATTTTTTATCCATAGGATCTTTGAAAGCACAACTATCTTCTATGGGTATAGTGGTGCGTTTGTTTAGAGTAGAAACCGCCCCCTCGACCTTGGGGACTGTCTGCCATAAGTCCTTTCTGGGGTCGACCATAGGAAACAATTTCTTAAATATGGGGGGAGGGACGAAAGGTATACCGGGCCTTTCCCATTCTTTATTTACAATGTCCGCCACCCGCTTGGGTATAGGAAAAGCTTCGGGGGGCCCCGGGACCTCTAGGAACTTGTCCATTTTACATAATTTCTCTGGAATGACCAAATTCTCACAATCATCCAGAGTAGATAACACCTCCTTAAGCAGAGCGCAGAGATGTTCCAATTTAAATTTAAATGTAATCACATCAGGTTCAGCTTGTTGAAAAATTTTCCCTGAATCTGAAATTTCTCCCTCAGACAAAACCTCCCTGGCCCCCTCAGACTGGTGTAGGGGCACTTCAGAACCAATATCATCAGCGTCCTCATGCTCTTCAGTATTTTCTAAAACAGAGCAGTCGCGCTTTCGCTGATAAGTGGGCATTTTGGCTAAAATGTTTTTGATAGAATTATCCATTACAGCCGTTAATTGTTGCATAGTAAGGAGTATTGGCGCACTAGATGTACTAGGGGCCTCCTGTGTGGGCAAGACTGGTGTAGACGAAGGAGGGGATGATGCAGTACCATGCTTACTCCCTTCACTTGAGGAATCATCTTGGGCATCATTTTCTCTAAATTTTGTGTCACATAAATCACATCTATTTAAATGAGAAGGAACCTTGGCTTCCCCACATACAGAACACAGTCTATCTGGTAGTTCAGACATGTTAAACAGGCATAAACTTGATAACAAAGTACAAAAAACGTTTTAAAATAAAACCGTTACTGTCACTTTAAATTTTAAACTGAACACACTTTATTACTGCATATGTGAAAAAGTATGAAGGAATTGTTCAAAATTCACCAAAATTTCACCACAGTGTCTTAAAGCCTTAAAAGTATTGCACACCAAATTTGGAAGCTTTAACCCTTAAAATAACGGAGCCGTTTTTATATTTAACCCCTTTACAGTCCCTGGTATCTGCTTTGCTGAGACCCAACCAAGCCCAAAGGGGAATACGATACCAAATGACGCCTTCAGAAAGTCTTTTCTATGTATCAGAGCTCCTCACACATGCATCTGCATGTCATGCTTCCCATAAAACAAGGTGCGCAATAGAGGCGCGAAAATGAGACTCTGCCTATGATTAGGGAAAAGCCCCTAGAGAATAAGGTGTCCAATACAGTGCCTGCCGGTTATTTTACATAGTTCCCAAGATTAAAATAATTCCTCAAGGCTATGGAGTATAAAATATGCTTATATATAAATCGTTTTAGCCCAGAAAATGTCTACAGTCTTAAAAGCCCTTGTGAAGCCCTTTTTTCTCTTTATGTAATAAAAATGGCTTACCGGATCCCATAGGGAAAATGACAGCTTCCAGCATTACATCGTCTTGTTAGAAATGTGTCATACCTCAAGCAGCAAAAGTCTGCTCCCTGTTTCCCCCAACTGAAGTTAATTCCTCTCAACAGTCCTGTGTGGAAACAGCCATCGATTTTAGTAACGGTTGCTAAAATCATTTTCCTCTTACAAACAGAAATCTTCATCTCTTTTCTGTTTCAGAGTAAATAGTACATACCAGCACTATTTTAAAATAACAAACTCTTGATTGAATAATAAAAACTACAGTTAAACACCAAAAAACTCTAAGCCATCTCCGTGGAGATGTTGCCTGTACAACGGCAAAGAGAATGACTGGGGAAGGCGGAGCCTAGGAGGGATCATGTGACCAGCTTTGCTGGGCTCTTTGCCATTTCCTGTTGGGGAGGAGAATATCCCCACAAGTAAGGATGACGCCGTGGACCGGACACACCTATGTTGGAGAAAAGGGTAGGTAGACAACGCGGCCCATTCAAAGGGCACCACAGCCTGAAATTACCCAAACCAGACAAAATAACTGCTGTACAAACACAGAAGGAAACAAACTAAAAGGACTAAGTAACTACACATCAGTTAAATCTGGCAAGACCCATATAGAGACCGCTCAAAATCGCTAGATTCCACCGAGCACAAAGCCCCCAAAGAGACAAGTCTTGCAGTCTCCAAGCCCGTACAAGTTCAACATATTCCCAGAAGGGAAGAGGAAATGGAAGGACTCAACATGAGATCTAAAAGATCAGTAACTAGGGTAAAAAGGAACCTCAGCAAAAAAGTCAAGCGCAACCCAAAATTGCAACAAGACAAAAAAACATAGAGAATGAACTCCAACTATCGAACAGAAGGAAGGGAGGGGGAAAAAAACCTACCCCTATCTGAATGGAAGTCCAACGGACCATGAAACATCCCAATGAAAAGCCAGAGGGACAAGGCAGATCCCATACCTCACACAGAGTGCAGTCCACACTCAAGAGTGACCGAGGAATAAACACTCACTTCCCTGAACTGCCTAAAAATAGCACCATAAGAACTTATCGTGCTCCAGATGAAGCCCCCAGCTCCAACACTGCAACACAAGTCTTATAGACACCAGTCACGAACACTAGCTTAACAAGCTAGGAACTGCACCAGGAACTTCCACAGAGGGAACCTTCCAAAAAGTGCAGGAACCCTCTCCCTCCCAGGCAAAAAGAGGGAAAGCATCCAAAATGCAGCAGAGAACAGCTCCCTGCTGAGTAAGAAACTCTGCTAAACTCCACCTATGGAGAGATCACAAGATCTGGTGAAAAAACACGGTCAAAGCTCAACTGAGCCAACAGATCTCAGACCGCTAAAAGGATAACTTGCACCAGCAGCTGGATTTGAACCAACAACCTTTAAGTTGCAAAGCCACAAAGCCAACCATTAGGCTACATGGGCTACTTTATCGAGGCAATGGACCAAGCCCCAAAACTAATGGAATATCTGAGGGTAGGGAAATAAATAATTCCCCGGACCACCAAGATCTCCAAAATGCAAGAAAGAAGGACTAAGCGGCATCAAAGGGTAGGCAAACCCCGACCATATGTAACAAGACTGGCATGCTAAATTACTAAGCTAGAACAGAGTACAATCTTGGGTTCCAGAATCCGGACGCAGATCCATTCCCTACAGGAAGGTACACGCCCAGACGCGTTGCCTTGGGGTCCCTGGACCTGGATCCGTAACAAGGAAGTTTGGCCTTCTGGCGAGACGCCATGAGATCCAGTTCTGGTTTGCCCCAATGATGAATCAATTGTGCAAACACCTCCGGATGGAGTTCCCACTGCCCCGGATGAAAAGTCTGTCGACTTAGAAAATCCGCCTCACAGTTCTCTACACCTGGGATATGGATAGCTGATAGGTGGCAAGAGTGAATTTCTGCCCAGCGAATTATCTTTGAGACTTCTAACATCACTAGGGAACTCCTTGTTCCCCCTTGATGGTTGATGTAAGCCACAGTCGTGATGTTGTCCGACTGAAATCTGATGAACCTCATTGTCGCTAAATGAGGCCAAGCCTGAAGAGCATTGAATATCGCTCTTAGTTCCAGAATGTTTATTGGAAGGAGTGACTGCTCCTGAGTCCACGATCCCTGAGCCTTCAGGGAGTTCCAGACTGCACCCCAACCTAGAAGGCTGGCATCTGTCGTCACAATTGTCCAATCTGGCCTGCGAAAGGACCCGAGATAGCCACCAGAGAAGAGAATCCCTGGTCTCTTGATCCAGATTTAGTAGAGGGGACAAATCTGTGTAATCCCCATTCCACTGACTGAGCATGCAGAGTTGCAGCGGTCTGAGATGTAGGCATGCAAATGGCACTATGTCCATTGCCGCTACCATTAAGCCGATTACTTCCATGCACTGAGCCACCGAAGGGCGAGGGATGGAATAAAGAACACGGCAGGAATTTAGAAGTTTTGATAAACTGGACTCCGTCAGGTAAATTTTAATTTCTACAGAATCTATCAGAGTCCCTAGGAAGGAAACTCTTGTAAGGGGGGATAGAGAACTCTTTTCCTTGTTCACCTTCCACCCATGCGACCTCAGAAATGCCAACACTATGTCCGTATGAGACTTGGCAATTTGGAAGTTTGACGCCTGAATTAAGATGTCGTCTAAATAATTGGCCACTGCTATGCCCCGCGGCCTTAGGACCGCCAGAAGCGACCCCAGAACCTTCGTAAAAATTCTTGGGGCTGTAGCTAGCCCAAAGGGAAGAGCTACAAACTGGTAATGCCTGTCTAGGAAGGCAAACCTGAGAAACCGATGATGATCTTTGTGTATCGGAATGTGAAGATAAGCATCCTTTAAATCCACTGTAGTCATGTATTGACCCTCCTGGATCATAGGTAGGATGGTACGAATAGTCTCCATCTTGAATGATGGAACTCTGAGCAATTTGTTTAAGATCTTTAGATCCAAAATTGGTCTGAAGGTTCCCTCTTTTTTGGGAACTACAAACAGATTTGAGTAAAATCCCTGTCCCTGTTCCTACCTTTGGAACTGGATGGATCACTCCCATAACTAGGAGGTCTTGTACACAGTGTAAGAATGCCCCCTACTAGATGCATTATCGGATAGGGGGCCGTTCCTTCATGCTGTCTTAGAGGCAGCAGCAGGCTTTTTGGCCTGCTTACTCTTCTTCCAGGTCTGGTTAGGTCTCCAGACCGTCTTGGACTGAGCAAAAGTTCCCTCTTGTTTTGCATTAGAGGAAGTTGATGCCGCACTTGCCTTGAATTTTCGAAAGGCACGAAAATTAGACTGTTTGGCCCTTGATTTGGACCAATCCTGAGGAAGGGCATGACCTTTTCCTTCAGTGATATCAGCAATAATCTCCTTCAAACCAGGCCCAAATAGGGTCTGCCCCTTGAAGGGAATGTTAAGCAGCTTAGACTTTGAAGTAACGTCAGCAGACCATGATTTAAGCCATAGCGCTCTGCGCGCCTGGATAGCAAAACCAGAATTCTTACCCGTTAGTTTAGTCAAATGAACAATGGCATCAGAAACAAAAGAATTGGCTAGCTTAAGTGCTCTAAGCTTGTCAAGTATGTCATCCAATGGAGTCGCTACCTGTAGAGCCTCTTCCAGAGACTCAAACCAGAACGCCGCAGCAGCAGTGACAGGAGCAATGCATGCAAGGGGCTGTAGGATAAAACCTTGTTGAATAAACATTTTCTTAAGGTAACCCTCTAACTTTTTATCCATTGGATCTAAGAAAGCACAACTGTCCTCGACAGGGATAGTAGTATGCTTTGCTAGAGTAGAAACTGCTCCCTCCACCTTAGGAACTGTCTGCCATAAGTCCCGTGTGGTGGCGTCTATTGGAAACATTTTTCTAAAAATAGGAGGGGGAGAGAACGGCACATCTGGTCTATCCCATTCCTTAGTAATAATTTCTGTAAACCTTTTAGGTATTGGAAAAACATCAGTACACACCGGCACTGCATAGTATTTATCCAGTCTACACAATTTCTCTGGCACTGCAATTGTATCACAGTCATTCAGAGCAGCTAAAACCTCCCTGAGTAACACGCGGAGGTGCTCAAGCTTAAATTTAAATGTAGAAATATCAGAATCAGGTTGCATCATCTTCCCTGAGTCAGAAATATCACCCACAGAAAGAAGCTCTCCTTCTTCAGCTTCTGCATATTGTGAGGCATTATCAGACATAGCTCTTAAAGCGTCAGTATGCTCTGTATTTCGTCTAAATCCAGACCTATCTCGCTTTCCTCTAAATTCAGGTAGTCTGGCTAATACCGCTGACAGTGTATTATCCATGACTGCCGCCATGTCTTGTAAAGTAAACGCTATGGCACCCTAGATGTACTTGGCGCCATTTGAGCGTGAGTCCCTTGAGCGGGAGTCAAAGGATCTGACACGTGGGGAGAGTTAGTCGGCATAACTTCCCCCTTGACAGATTCCTCTGGTGATAAATTTTTTAAAGACAGAATATGATCTTTATTGCTTAAAGTGAAATCAGTACATTTGGTACACATTCTAAGAGGGGGCTCCACAATGGCTTTTAAACATAATGAACAAGGAGTTTCCTCTATGTCAGACATGTTTATACAGACTAGCAATGAGACTAGCAAGCTTGGAAAACACTTTAAATCAAGTTAACAAGCAAATATAATAAACGGTACTGTGCCTTTAAGAGAAACAAATTTTGTCAGAATTTGAAAAACAGTGAAAAAAGGCAGTAAATCAAACGAAATTTTTACAGTATGTATAATAGGCTAACAGAGCATTGCAAATGGATGATTAACCCCTTAGTTCAAAAAACAGATCAAAAAAACGATCTAGACATTTTTAAACAGTCACACCAAACTGCCACAGCCTTGCTGTGGGCCTTAACACAGTGGAAAGCCTCAGGAAACTGTTTCTAGGCAAATTTAAGCCAGCCATGTGGAAAAAACTAGGCCCCAATAAAGTTTTATCACCAAAGTATATATAAAAACGTTTAAACATGCCAGCAAACGTTTTATATTGCAAATATAAAAGAGTATTACCTCAAAAAATAAGCATGATACCAGTCACTATTAAATCACTGTATTCAGGCTTACCTTACATAAATTTGGCAACAGCAGCATTTTCTAGCATTCACATCTTCTAGAAAAATCTTAACTGCACATACCTCATAGCAGGATAACCTGCACGCCATTCCCTCGCTGAAGTTATCTCTCTCTTCAGTCATGTGTGAGAACAGCAATGGATCTTAGTTACAACCTGCTAAGATCATAGAAATCACAGGCAGATTCTTCTATTTTTCTGCCTGGAACAAAATAGTACAACTCCGGTACCATTTAAAAATAATAAACTTTTGATTGAAGTAAAATAACAGCTACATTTCACCACTTCTCTCTTACTACCTCCATGTTTGTTGAGAGTTGCAAGAGAATGACTAGATATGGCAGTTAGGGGAGGAGCTATATAGACAGCTCTGCTGTGGGTGTCCTCTTGCAACTTCCTGTTGGGAATGAGAATATCCCACAAGTAATGGATGATCCGTGGACTGGATACACCTTACAAGAGAAAAGGAGACCACACTGAAACAACAGTGTTAGTACGATACCAGAATCCGCCCCTACATGACATTGTTCATGCAAGGCAGAGGGAACCCCCCTCCGGACCTCAGGCGGATACTGTGGTATACCCCAATCTCCCTAACGGGAGGAGGATGCAAAGGACAACCCGCTCACCCACCCACAGGCACGGGGAGTGCGTCTTCACACAGACGGCAAAAACAAAACTAACTGAAGAGGCACCGTCTGGATGCAACAGCCGGCCGCGTAGACAAACAAACAGCCAGCGATCCCACCTCTAGAGTGGAAATAGCTGTAATAAGAGATCAATCTCCCGCTTACTAGTTAGCTAAACTAACCATCAGGCCATTTCCAGACACCTGAAGGAGAAAGTGCATGTCTCAGAACCGTAAGGACTGAATCGCTCAAAATCCAACTAGGAGGTCCAGTCAGATATCCTAGATCATGACCCGAAAAACCGGGCACCCGGAAACGGCCACAAACTAGGAAAACTTTAAACGGAGAACCCTAGGAGATGTAATCGCAGCCACATCCAAAGGTCCTAGGACACTGGACGTTCACCAAGCATCCCAGAGACAGAGAATATATTTCCTCAATACTCAAGGGATTATACCCCCAAGACCAACAGCTAAGAAGCTGACAAGAATTAGCACACCTCTGCAACAGAGTCTGCAATATAGTCTCCCAACGATCCATCTGGATCAACCTCTCAGAAACCTGCCTAGACCAAGGAAAAAAACAATGAACGAACATCGATATCCCAGGAAACGATATATCAAACCGATATGACGTAAGAAAGCGTAGCTCAAGGACAAAAGGGGGACCAACACATTCTCCAGAGCCCCCAAAACATGGGAGCAAATGAGAAGCAGCATGAGGAAGAAAAGTGTCCGAAAATGCCCAAATTTCCAGAACCGATGACCCAACAACCATCCCCAGAAAGGGAAAAGGAAGTCTAAGTCCCCCCTAAAGGAAGAGGTACCGAGGTCAAAAACCTCAAAAAAAGGTCAGGCTAAAAAGAATATCATAGGGGAAATAAAAAAATGTCCCAATCTGGTACCCCAGGAATTTAAAGAGTCATCTAAACCTCCAGTCCAAATGGGAATGGAGATTCTAGCTCTGAGGTCAAAGAACATTTGGGACGCTTCTCAGCAGGATCCGCTTCTGAAACCACACCAACAATCAGGAACAGGACCAAGAGGACTGAGTACAAATCCCTTGATGCCCCACCCAAAAGAAGCAATGCGAACCAGCCTGACGTCAGTAAAAGAAAAGGCCTCCTCTCTTAGCCCTGTCAAGGGCAGATTTCTCAAAAGAAAAAGAATTAAACTCTCATGGTTTTCCTCTCCACGGAAATCCCTATCCAAAGAAAAGATTATTCGTTCTGGAGGAACCATAGCATAACGAACTCCTCATCTGAGAGAGCAACTCCCCACCCAACCAGGTCAGCCAGATACACCAGCACCACGTGGATGGTATAGACTTTAAGGAACAGAAAAACAGCGCCCGACCAAGCCCAGCCTGCTACAGAGGGCACTCCAGAACTGAACCAGGTCATAGAAAAATCAAAATACCAGTAGGGTAATCCTCCGTCCATCGGATTATTTTGGTTACCTCCATCATCGCTAGAGAACTCCGTGTTCCTCCTTGATGACTGATATAAGCTACAGTCGTGATGTTGCTCGACTGAAATCTGATGAATTTGGCCGCAGCTAGCTGAGGCCACGTCTGAAGCGCATTGAATATCGCTCTCAGCTCTAGAATGTTTATCGGGAGTAAAGTTTCCTCCCGAGACCATAAGCCCTGAGCTTTCAGGGAGTTCCAGACAGCATCCCAGCCTAGCAGGCTGGCATCTGTCGCTACTATGCGAAACTCTGGCCTGCGGAAACACATTCCCTGAGACAGGTGGTCTTGAGACAACCACCAGAGAAGAGAATCTCTGGTCTCCTGGTCCAAATGCAGTAGGGGAGATAAATCTGCATAATCCTCATTTCACTGCTTGAGCATGCATAGTTGCAGTGGTCTGAGGTGTAGGCGGGCAAAAGGAACTATGTCCATTGCCGCTACCATGAGTCCAATTACCTCCATACACTGAGCAACTGATGGCTGAGGAATGGAATGAAGAGATCGGCAAGTGGTTAAGAGTATTGATTTTCTGACCTCTGTCAAAAAATATTTTCATTTCTACCGAGTCTATAAGAGTCCCTAGGAAGGAAACTCTTGTGAGAGGGAAGAGAGAACTCTTTTTTATGTTCACTTTCCACCCGTGAGATCTCAGAAAAGCCAACACGATGTCCGTGTGAGACTTGGCTAGCTGGACAGTCAACGCCTGAATCAAGATGTCATCTAGATACCGTCAAAAGGGACCCTAGCACCTTTGTGAAAATTCTGGGAGCCATGGCCAACCCGAAGGGAAGGGCCACGAACTGGTAATGCCTGTCCAGAAAGGCGAATCTGAGGAATTGATGATGATCTCTGTGAATAGGGATGTGTAGATACGCATCCTTTAAGTCCACGGTAGTCATATATTGACCCTCCTGGATCAGAGGTAGAATAGTCCGAATAGTCTCCATCTTGAATGATGGTACTCTGAGGAACTTGCTTAGAATTTTGAGATCCAAGATTGGTCTGAAAGTTCCCTCTTTTTTGGGAACCATAAACAGGTTTGAGTAAAAACCTAGCCCTTGTTCCGCTTTTGGAACTGGGCGGATCACTCCCATGGTATGTAGGTCTTCTACAAAGCGTAAGAACGCCTCTCTCTTTGTCTGGTTTGCAGACAATTGAGAAACGTGAAATATCCCCCTTGGGGGGGAGTCTTTGAAGTCCAGAAGATATCCCTGGGACACAATTTCTAAAGCCCAGGAATCGTGAACATCTCTTGCCCAAGACTTAGCGAAGAGAGAGAGTCTGCCCCCAACTAGATCCGGTCCTGGATCGGGGGCTACCCCTTCATGCTGTCTTGGAGGCAGCAGCAGGCTTTCTTGGCCTGTTTACCTTTGTTCCAAGCCTGGTTAGGTCTCCAGACTGACTTGGATTGGGCAAAATTCCCCTCTTGCTTTGCAGCAGGGGAAGCTGAAGCGGGACCACCCTTGAAGTTCCGAAAGGAACGAAAATTATTTTGTTTGGTCCTTATTTTATTTGTTTTATCCTGAGGGAGGGTGTGGCCTTTCTCTCCAGTGATGTCTGAAATAATCTCTTTCAGTTCAGGCCCGAACGGTCTTTCCTTTGAAAGGGATGTTCAAAAGTTTAGATTTTGATGACACATCAGCAGACCAGGACTTAAGCCATAACGCCCTGCGTGCTAAAATGGCAAAACCTGAATTCTTTGCCGCTAATTTAGCCAGTTGGAAAGTGGCATCTGTAATGAAAGAATTAGCCAACTTAAGGGCCTTAATTATGTCCATAATATCCTCTAATGGAGTCTCCATCTGAAGAGCCTCGTCTAGAGGCTCAAACCAGAAAGCAACTGCAGTAGTTACAGGAACAATGCACGCAATAGGTTGAAGACGAAAACCTTGATGAACAAAAATTTTCTTCAGGAGACCCTCTAATTTTTTATCCATAGGATCTTTGAAAGCACAACTGTCTTCGATAGGTATAGTTGTACGCTTAGCCAGAGTAGAAATAGCTCCCTCCACCTTAGGAACTGTCTGCCACAAGTCCTGCATAGTGTCAGATATGGAAAACATTTTCTTAAAAACAGGAGGGGGAGCGAACGGAATACCTGGTCTATCCCACTCCTTAGTAACAATATTCACAATCCTCTTAGAGGTTCCTGTTTACACTGATGTTTATCCAGTCCCTAAGTATTTGTCCATTTTACACAATTTCTCTGGCACCACTATAGGGTCACAATCATCTAGAGTCGCTAATACCTCCCTGAGCAATAAGCGGAGGTGTTCAAGCTTAAATTTAAAGGCCATCATATCAGAATCTGTCTGAGGGAGCGTCTTTCCTGAATAAAAAATTTCTCCCTCAGATAACAAATCCCTTACCCCTACTTCAGAACATTGTGAGGGTATATCGGATACGGCTACTAAAGCGTCAGACGGCTCAGCATTTGTTCTTAACCCAGAGCTGTCACGCTTTCCTTGTAAACCAGGCAGTTTAGAGGAAACCTCTGTGAGGGTTTTATTCATAACTGTGGCCATGTATTGTAAAGTAAATGAATTAGACACACTAGAGGTATTTGGCGTCACTTGTGCGGGCGTTACTGGTTGTGACACTTGGGGAGAGCTAGATGTTAAACCCTCATTTCCTTCTGTCTGAGAATCATCTATTGCAATATTTTTAAGTGCTAAAATATGCTCTTTATAATTTATAGAAATATCAGTGCAAGTGGGACACATTCTAAGAGGGGGTTCCACAATGGCTTCTAAACACATAGAACAAGGATTTTCCTTGGTGTCAGACATGTTAAACAGGCTAGTAATGTAACAAGCAAGCTTGGAAAACACTTTAATCAAAGTAAATAAAAAATGGTACTGTGCCTTTAAGAGAAAAAAAGCTGCACAAACTCTGCAAAACAGTGTAAAAAAGCAATAAACAAAACAAAATTTTTACAGTAGCATCATAAAGCCTTAGTAACTTTGCACAACTATGCAAATAAACAATTAACCCCTTAAAGTAAAAACAAAATTTATGCTTACCTGATAAATTTCTTTCTCTTGTGGTGTATCCAGTCCACGGGTTCATCCATTACTTGTGGGATATTCTCCTTCTCAACAGGAAGCTGCAAGAGGACACCCACAGCAGAGCTGTCTATATAGCTCCTCCCCTAACTGCCAACCCCAGTCATTCGACCGAAGACAAGCAAGAAAAAAGGAGAAACTATAGGGTGCAGTGGTGACTGTAGTTTAAAAATAAAAAACACCTGCCTTAAAAGTGACAGGGCGGACCGTGGACTGGATACACCACAAGAGAAAGAAATTTATCAGGTAAGCATAAATTAAATTTTGTTTTCTCTTGTAAAGGTGTATCCAGTCCACGGGTTCATCTATTACTTGAGGGATACCAATACCAAAGCTTTAGGACACGGATGACGGGAGGGACAAGGCAGGAACTTAAACGGAAGGCACCACTGCCTGCAAGACCTTTCTCCCAAAAATAGCCTCCGAGGAAGCAAAAGTATCAAATTTGTAGAATTTAGAAAAAGTATGAAGCGAAGACCAAGTCGCCGCCTTACAAATCTGTTCAACAGAGGCCTCATTTTTAAAAGCCCATGTGGAAGCTACCGCTCTAGTGGAATGAGCCGTAATTCTTTCAGGAGGCTGCTGGCCAGCAGTCTCATAAGCTAAACGGATTATGCTTCTCAGCCAAAAAGAAAGAGAAGATGCCGAAGCCTTTTGGCCTCTCCTCTGTCCAGAGTAGACAACAAACAATGCAGATGTTTGACGAAAATCTTTAGTAGCTTGTAACTAAAACTTTAAAGCACAAACCACTTCAAGATTGTGTAATAGACGTTCCTTCTTTGAAGAAGGGTTAGGACACAGTGACGGAACAACAATCTCCTGATTGATATTCTTATTAGATACCACCTTGGAAGAAACCCAGGTTTGGTACGCAAAACTACCTTATCTGCATGGAAGATCAGATAAGGGGAATAACACTGTAAGGCAGATAACTCGAGCCGAAGAGATAGCTACCAAAAACAGAACTTTCCAAGATAAAAGCTTGATATCTATGGAATGCAGAGGTTCAAACGGAACCCCTTGAAGAACTTTAAAACTAAATTTAAACTCCATGGCGGAGCAACAGGTTTAAACACAGGCTTGATTCTAACTAAAGCCTGACAAAATGCCTGAACGTCTGGAACATCTGCCAGACGCTTGTGCAGAAGAATAGAAAGAGCAGAAATCTGTCCCTTTAAGGAACTAGCTGACAATCCCTTCTCCAATCCTTCTTGGAGAAAGGATAATATCCTAGGAATCCTGACCTTACTCCATGAGTAACCCTTGGATTCACACCAATTAAGATATTTACACCATATCTTATGATATTTTCCTGGTGACAGGCTTTCGAGCCTGAATCAAGGTATCAATGACCGACTCAGAGAAACCACGTTTTGATAAAATCAAGCGTTCAATCTCCAAGCAGTCAGCCGCAGAGAAATTAGATTTGGATGTTTGAATGGGCCTTGGAGTAGAAGGTCCTGCCTCAGCGGCAGAGTCCATGGTGGAAAGGATGACATGTCCACCAGATCTGCATACCAAGTCCTGCGTGGCCACGCAGGTGCTATCAAAATCATTGAAGCTCTCTCCTGCTTGATCTTGGCAATCAGATGAGGGAGGAGAGGAAATGGTGGGAACACATAAGCCAGGCTAAAGGACCAGGGCACTGCTAGAGCATCTATCAGCGCTGCCTGGGGATCTCTTGACCTGGATCCGTAACAAGGAAGCTTGGCGTTCTGACGAGACGCCATCAGATCCAGTTCTGGTTTGCCCCATAGTTGGATCAGCTGGGCAAATACCTCCGGATGGAGCTCCCACTCCCCCGGATGAAAAGTCTGCCGACTTTGAAAATCCGCCTCCCAGTTCTCTACTCCTGGGATATGGATAGCTGAGAGTTGGCAAGAGTGAACCTCTGCCCATAGAATTATCTTTGAAACCTCCAACATTGCCAGGGGGCTTCTTGTTCCCCCCTGATGGTTGATATAGGCTTCAGTCGTGATATTGTCCGAATGAAATCTGATGAACCTTACCGCAGCTAGTTGAGGCCAAGCCTGAAGAGCATTGAATATCACTCTCAGTTCCAGAATGTTTATCGGAAGAAGGGTTCCTCCTGAGTCCACGAACCCTGAGCCTTCAGGGAGTTCCAGACTGCGCCCCAGCCCAGAAGGCTGGCATCTGTCGTCACTATAGTCCACTCTGGCCTGCGGAAAGTCATTCCCCTGGACAGATGGACCCGAGATAACCACCAGAGAAGAGAATCCCTGGTCTCTTGATCCAGATTTAGCAGAGGGGACAAATCTGTGTAGTCCCCATTCCACTGATTGAGCATGCAAAGTTGCAGTGGTCTGAGATGTAGGCGGGCAAACGGAACTATGTCCATTGCCACTACCATAAGGCCGATTACTTCCATACACTGAGCCACTGACGGCCGAGAAGTGGAATGAAGAGCACGGCAGAAAGTTAGAAGCTTTGATAACCTGACCTCTGTCAGAAAATTTTTCATTTCTACTGAATCTATCAGTGTTCCTAGGAAGGAAACTCTTGTGAGAGGGGAGAGAGAACTCTTTTCTTCGTTCACCTTCCACCCGTGAGACCTCAGAAAGGCCAGAATAATTTCCGTATGGGACTTGGCGATTTGAAAAGTTGACGCCTGTATCAGAATGTCGTCTAGGTAAGGAGCCACCGCTATGCCTCGTGGCCTTAGAATCGCCAGTAGAGACCCTAGAACCTTCGTAAAGATTCTTGGTGCCGAGGCTAGACCGAAGGGAAGAGCCACAAACTGGTAATGCCTGTCTAGGAAGGCGAACCTGAGGAACTGATGATGATCTCTGTGAATCGGAATGTGGAGATAAGCATCCTTTAAGTGCACGGTAGCCATAAATTGACCCTCCTGGATCATAGGGAGGATGGTTCGGATAGTCTCCATCTTGAAGGATGGGACTCTGAGAAATTTGTTTAGGATCTTGAGATCCAAGATTGGTCTGAAAGTTCCCTCTTTTTTGGGAACTATAAACAGATTTGAATAGAAGCCCTGCCCCTGTTCCTCCCTTGGAACTGGGTGGATCACTCCCATAACCAGTAGATCTTGAACACAACGTACGAATGCCTCTCTCTTTATCTGGTTTACAGATAATTGTGAGAGATGAAATCTCCCCTTTGGAGATGAAGCTTTGAAGTCCAGAAGATATCCCTGGGAAATAATCTCTAATGCCCAGGGATCCTGGACTTCTCTTGCCCAAGCCTGGGAGAAGAGAGAAAGTCTGCCCCCTACTAGATCCGGTCCCGGATCGGGGGCTACTCCTTAATGCTGTCTTAGAGGCGGCAGCAGGTTTTTTGGCCTGCTTCCCCTTGTTCCAAGCCTGGTTCGGTCTCCAGACTGGTTTGGACTGAGCGAAATTTCCCTCTTGTTTTGCATTAGAGGAAGCTGAAGCTGCGCCACTCTTGAAGTTTCGAAATGAACGAAAATTATTCTGTTTGGTCCTTAATTTATTGGACCTATCCTGAGGAAGGGCATGACCTTTTCCTCCAGTAATATCAGAAATAATCTCCTTCAGGCCCGGCCCGAATAGGGTCTGTCCTTTGAAGGGGATGTTAAGAAGCTTAGACTTTGAAGTAACGTCTGCTGACCAGGACTTAAGCCATAGCGCCCTGCATGCCAGAATGGCAAAACCTGAATTCTTAGCCATAAGTTTGGTTAGATGAAAAACGGCGTCAGAAATAAAGGAATTAGCTAACTTGAGAGCTTTAATCCTGTCTAAAATATCATCTAACGGGGTCTCCACTTGTAGAGCCTCCTCAAGAGACCAAAAAGCCGCTGCAGCAGTAACTGGGGCAATGCATGCAAGAGGCTGGAGAATACAACCTTGATGGATAAAAATTTTCTTAAGGAGACCCTCCAATTTTTTATCCATAGGATCTATGAAAGCACAACTGTCCTTGACGGGGATAGTTGTACGCTTAGCTTTTTCCTATCAGTGTCACCAGTAACTAATGAGCCCTTTATGCAAGCTGGGATTCCTTTTTGTCTGAATACAGCTTACCCTTCCCTCATGGGGATATTGCCAGCCTTTTCTAGAAATAACACAGTCTGTCTAGAAAAAATAGACTGAACATACCTCAATGCAGTTTAGCCTGCAAACCTTTACCCCAACTGAAGTTTTCCTGTACTCTTCAGTCCTTGTGAGAACAGCAGTGGATCTTAGTTACAAAGTGCTAAGATCAACATTCTCCTTGCAGAAATCTTCATCCATTTTCTGCCAGAGAGTAAATAGTACACACTGGTACCATTTAAAATAACAAACTTTTGCTTAAGAAAATAAAAACTAACATTTTTGTCACCACACTCACTTTACCCTTCCTAGC